>NW_018020718.1:408230-434565 GCF_002006095.1 Pseudomyrmex gracilis
CTTCCTGTCACTAACAGATTAATACGCATCAACGTCAAATAATACTACTCTCAATGTGTTGAAATAATACCACTCTCATCAAATAGATAGCAGCACTAGTGGCTCATATAAATATGGCTGAAGGTTGTTTAGAGGTCAAATCCCCTCCGCACCATGGCTTCACTCTCCGCGCCTATAATATCCCTTAATGCTCCCTCCTTTATCTCCATGGGCGCTGCGGGCCGCGATCTCGACCCCTCGCGGCGCGTTATCGATCTATTAGGCCGCGATCGCGCGTCGGGCCGCACATACGATGTCGCGATCTTCCTTACCAGCTTGGCGCCGTTACAAAATTCGGAAGTGACCGGGAACTCCTACGACTGAGAGATTTTACGATCTCGATCCTCCCGCCTCGTTATATGATTTGCGAGCGGGTTCATCTCCATCTCAGTTGCAGGAAGTCTGGCCAGGACTTTCCCGCAGGAGAAGAAATTCTGGTCCTCCGTGAAGTTTTCCGGTGCCTGATATCCGTGCATCCGGTGAGCTCTCCTTCCTCTCGGCTCAGCTGCACGCCGTCTCAGCTCCAGATCTTAGTTCGTTCGTCGGCTCTTAAATATTGGTGATGACGGAACTGCCAAGTGCTCGCCGCTCAATTCTACACAAGGAGTGCGCATCTCGGCGTTCCGAGATCGCAATCGCAACACGAAACACGCGTTTCTCGGCGTCCCGAGAACGCGGTTACAACACAAAATAGACACTTCTCATTGTCAGTGTCCTGAGAGTGCAACCTAGTAACGATCAGGCTTTAAGTCCGAACAAACGCGAAATAATAACACATACAAAATATACAAAAATCTAACGAATAAAGACAAAAATCACTCTCTCTTTATAGAATGTATCCCGAGAGGACACGACTTCTCAACTTTTTAAGAAAATCATAAATTAAGTGAACACGTGACTGGCGCCAGAAGGGCGTCACGTCACAATAGATAGATAGATAGATAGATAGAGAGAAAGACAGAGAGACACAGAGAGACACAAAGAGAGAGAGAGAGAGAGAGAGAGAGAGAGAGAGAGAGAGAGAGAGAACTAGCCGTTGAATATTTCAAGATAGTAGAACATAGAACCGTCCAGGCAGTCCTGATAGTTTTGAATTGCATATTTGAAATCGCAAACTCGTTAAACTCGACCCTGATGTGTTCGGCGATGTCTTTCAGAATCGAAGACGGCAGAAATTGTTCAGAACCGTATTCTATTCCCATCGCTCCTTATCAGATGTCCCCGTCTTATCTAAGATCGTATGCTATTCCTATTACATTTTCTCTCGTGTCAGCAATTGTCGCGATTTTCATTGAGTGTCCACGCGATTAGTTTCGCTTACATTATTGTCATGAGATTCTGGAATGATTTTTAATATAATGATTTTATATTGTAAGAATCGTCACACTGATTAATATAAAAATTGTTTATTCAGTTCTATTTCGTACAGGTTTCTTGTGACGATGTTACAATAATTGTTTAAAATAACTGCGCGACTATGATTAAAATACACAGTTCACTACTAATAACTACGTGATGATAAATGATTGACTGTAACTGACTGCTTGATTCTGACTGGCCGCCTCGGTTCGAGGGCGCGCTTTTATAGGGCCTGAGTTTGGAAGGTTCTGAAGTTTTCCTTATTTGGTAATATTCTAGAGCATTCTCGAATGTTCGAGAATAATCTAGAATGTTCTAGATTCGGCTGTGTGCTAGGACAATCATTTCCTGTGTCGAAAGATTGCCTTATATGGTAAGGTATTTCGAAGGATCGATGGTGCGTCACGGTTTTATCGCTAACCGTCGGTTTTTATGATACTTAAAATAAACATGGAAAGTTCTAGAATCTACGCGTAGCAACTAGACTAAGCTAGACAATGGTCACAATATATAGATACCGCATAATAAAAACGCAATAATCACGAAATTTTGTATGTTTTCTATACATTATTTAACCAAATATGCAAAAGAAATAAAGAGAATAATACTTAACCGGATGCAAAAGTTTTTATAGTTATTGTTAAATGTTGTATTTTTGTTCCAAGTACGTAGATCGTCATTCGTATGCGAACGTCAATTAGCCAACTACCAATTATTTGAACCGTTGATCCTTTAAATTACCGCCGCTTCTCTGCAAGTTGCAGATTGTTAGCAAACACTGAAGTGTACTTTCTTCTCCTTAATGCACCTGTATTTTGTTTCTACACAGCAACGTTTCTTTGCGGAAACATTATGTAAAACAAATCGAGATGTTTGAATGACGCTGATTAAAGTGTTTAGAACAACCCGCATAGAAATTTCCTCACATGTTCCCAAATTAACCTTAGATTTTAAGTAGAATGCCTAAAGTGGGAATATCTCATACGATTCCGATTATAAATTCCATGCAAGTTCCAAAAATAGTTTTTCCATTGCAAATTTAAACAGAAACAATATAGGAATTCTAAAGTAGACAAAAATTGAGATTTTGATGTAAAATTAATAAAGAAATTCCAATTTTACACCAAGTATTTAGAAAACCAATATTTTAAGAAATATATAATCTTATATAAAATATAATACATATCTCTTTTGCTACGATGTTGCAAAATCCCTATAACTTTTGTTTGAAACATAGAAGCTTTATTCTTAATATATATTATATCAAGTACAAAAAAACTTTGTGTGTGTGCATAACATTTTTATTATATAATTATTTTATACTAAAATAATACATATATAAATGTACATATATATGTGTATACATTTTTATATGTCATTTGTTAAATACTTAATATGAATTGAATATAATAACAAAGTTTTACAAAAATAGAAGGGAGGTTTTTGAAAAACTGAATAACCAACTGTTTTCTGATTGATTTTTTCACTGAAAACGAATCCGACGGCGAAATTGGCCTACTACATTAGATTTTCGAAAACATTAAGATTAAATGTGCCAAAATTAGTGGTTTTGGTTATATTTACTATTATTCTGCCGTCATATTAAATTGGTGTTTTGTAGTTTTACTTACACCATATCTAAGTGTTATCTTTTATCTATAATATGAATTTATATTTATTACGGTACCATTTTTTTATACATACATTTTTTTATACATAATTACTATATTATAAATCAGTTGTATAAATTGATACTATTTATAAATGTATGAAATATAAGTTTATTTTACAATAGTAAGAAATAAACAATTTCATAAAATAAGTAAAATGCCAAAGTGCGTGACTACGTTCTTGTCTAACAAAAATTTTATCTATATTAAATTTAATGATTTATAATATGATAATTATGTATATAAAAAACCGTAACACATAATAAATATAAATTCATATTATAGATAAAAGATAGCACTTTAATGTGACGCAAGTAAATTTGCAAAAACACATTTAGTTGGTGGCAGAAAATAGTAAATATAGTCAAAACTGCCAACTTTGGCACATTTAACTTCAAGTTCTTCGGAAACCTGACATGATAGCAGGTAGGCTAATTTCACCGCCGGATTCGTTTTCAGCGACCAAAAATCCATTAAAAACAGTTTATTCAGGTCTCAAAACTATGTTGAACAATATAGCATGTATTAACAAAAAATTTTTTCGCGTAAAAATGTACTTTAAATTAACAATAATAAGAGAAATATTTTTATCCATTGTTGCAGATATATTGCACTGCAATAATTTTAATAGAATAATAATTTAAATAAATAATAATCAAAATGTGTAAGATAGCTTGAAAATAAGTATATAAAAATAATCATATGTTAGTAAGGAACACAAGTGGTCTCGCGGACTGACAATGAGTGTAAGGACTGCGAATATGGAGGTCTCGAGTTCCAAATCCTCTTTTTTCAGGTCAGGAAGGTTCTTTTCACCGGAGTTTCATCGGTCGATCGGCAAGATGAATCGGGCATCCAAAGATTAATTTGAGTGAAATCTCAAATTAATTTCCCTCCCACAAAGACAATATGTCATTGGTACTTGTTTTCTTTTAGTAAGAAATTCTACTTGGATTCTAGATGGAATTTTTTTTTAGATTCTCAGTTGCAAAGAGTTACGCTTCTAGTTGGAATACAGAATTTCCACTAAGAACCCAAGAAATATTTAGAAATTCTAATTGATTTCCGAATAAATCCCAAACAAATTTCTTTGCGGGAAGCACAATGTGTTTCAGACAGTATCAAAGTTTTCGAGATGAGATATATATTCGATTGTCTCTTGTGTTTCTCATCTAGATTAATCTCGCTTAAATATCGCGAGCTCGCAATATTGCAATTGTAGCAAGTTTAGTTCGCAGCAAAACTGTCAAGTTCTCAACAAGTGGTCGAGTCTTGGCGAGATGTCTATCAACTTTAGGGACCAGATGTTATACTATTGCGCGTGATGCCAAGCTGGACGTTTACCAACGCGTTGCTGGTTACAGCCTCGACAAGGTGTTGTGTTCGCGCACAACTCGTATAATTGAATTCATGAACTATGAACGTAATATGTTGCTCGTGCGCGCCGCTAATTCCACTGTAAAACAGGGCTAATCGATATACGTATCTACCAAATATTTTTTTTCGACAAATATCTGTATTACTGAACGCTGTAGTTTCCTCGGCGATTCGTTGAATTTCAAAAGCACATATTGTCCATGATTTGTGCAATATTGCGCGATACGCATGTTATGTTTTCAGTTATCGTTCTCGCGTCAAAGTAATGTTTGCAATCAATTTTTAAGCGCACGACATTTGAAAAAATATACCTCATTTTTCTTACGCTCTTTCCTCGTAGCACCGATTTGTTTCTCATAATTTTGTTTTCTTTATCACATCTTATTTAATAAAAAAAACACAGAAATGGTTATTACTTGCTTTTAATACCGTATTAACACATAAGCGTATTAACTATTATTCATACTGTTATATCGGAAACAGTCTACATTTGAAATTTCGGTACATGAGAACGTATTATTCAGAAACCTCATTCTTCTATTTATTCACTATGTATAAATATGTACTTATTAAGTATGCCAAGTTTCTCACGCTGAGATATTTATTAGTCCACAAAAAAAGAAGGACAGAATGTTCTCGTACTAGAGGCACAAACACAGAAGTAAAATATCTTGTTTATTCCGTTTCTGTAGGAAAAGCATACTTATCAGAAGTACGCCATCTATCAGAGAATGAGTATTTTTCCTTTTTTTCCGCGTTTTTTTTAGCCCCGAGATATAAGCAAGAGAATAAAGATATTATTTACTATAGTAGTTTGTAGCTTGCACGGAAAGTGCCTCATTTAGTAAATGAAAAGATCATTTTGTGTGTGTGTGTGTGTGTGTATATTGTGTAAGCAACAAATATGTGTCTACGTTTGTATTCTAACAATCACTAGTAACTATACACACACACACACACACACACACACACACACGACACACAAAAGATTTTATACAATATACAGATAAATAAAATACTAGTTAAATATAAGACGAGTTTTAATGTAAGAACCAAAGGAGATAAATATTTTTGTTCGCAAAATGTGCTACGATTGAGATGATATCATACTCCTTTAAGTGCAGATAAGCAATAGTCGCGCGTTTCGGTTCTTATTTTTAAGAGAGAGAGAAGCTCATTTCTCAGTAACTATCTGTTATCTTTTTCAAAAGTTTTTATTCTGCGAATCCCGTCACTAGGTCAGCGAGCGAAGATAAAATAGAAGCTAAAAAGAACTCGCTTTTTACGCGGCGTGTCTCTATTATCGCCAAAAATTTCATCGTATACATAACGAGCCTATTTTAACTTTTTCGCGCGTTAGGTATTAAAACTTTTACACACATATATATATATAAACACGTAAATCCCAACTTTGTGATGAAAACTGCGTGTTTTCTTTGCGTTGCTTTTTGTGTGTTAAGCTAGCGTTTGCTGGGAAATGACTTTCGCGTCAAACTAGCGAATATTATGCGAATAGACGTGACAAGGTGTAATCTCGTAGCAACGAATTCGCCGGTAACCTGGAGAAAGTTTTGTATTCATACAATTTCTCCAAGCCTCTCATGCGTTCTTCCTTTATCCGGCTGCAATAAATTCGCTTCTGTTGACGTGGGAATTGAATTCTCTGCAGCGTAGCCGAGGGCTGCAGAGCCATCGAACTTTTTCGTTTGATGCAGCCCTCCGAAGCAACCTCCGAGATCCCATGATCAAATAAGATAGGAACGGCCGAGATTGTCGCCGAATAAATGCGGCCACTTCACGTGAAATTCGTATTTTGTCGTTTAAATTTTCCACAACACTCACTCTTTCGGCATGCCCATCCGTTACAATTGCACTATAATTGTTTGAGAGGCTCCGATGTTCGCATGCATCGCATTACCGTTGCTATTTTGACCCGAGATAACGAGATACTCCAGTCGAGATAGATCGCGCATCCGCCGGTTTTAATATCGGATTTCAGGATTACATACGAATTGTGGTGACGCAACGGGAATGCGCAATAGATTTGAATTTGATTCCGAGAGCATCGAGAATAGCAATGTAATTTTTTTGGATGAGAGACTTTATATAATTTTTCTATCAAAATCTTAAAGTGTTAATTCAAACCGTAATGATCTTCAACAACGTCGAAATACGCAAAACCAATGTATTGTATCAATTAAAACGTGTTTTCTAATTTAAAAGCAATAAAAATATACAAGGAGCAATATTTTTTATATATACGTGCATTCTATAATTGCACAAAAAATATTCCAATATTATTGTAAATGTTAATAATATACCGGATTATTTTTCTAGATAATATAAACACACTATTAATATTTTCGATGTATGCAAATTCAACGTCGTAATTTTGCAATTCAAGTGGGACAGCACAATCAACTGTTTTCAGAGGTTTCGTGCCTCCGCACGCGCTTAAACGAAAATTACGTCGAGCAGCGATGAACAGGCGACACGCGCGCGCCTGCGAAGCGGCGCGCACCAGTGGTCGAACCATGCGAGAGCACGTAACCCAGGGCAGCACTTTGATCAAGGGACGTGGATGTGTCTCGTGCCGCGCTGCTGCATTGCTCAACCGTGCACGTACAATGGCACGCAGACTAGATCCTACACGCGCGAATATTGAGACATATGCACGCTCGATTTACGCACTCCTCTTCGTACACTCAATCACAGGCGACCGCGCGATTGGGAAGTGCAGCCGAGCGAAATTAACGAAGCCCCTTCACAAATGAATTCATAGGCGACTCTCTTGGTCGCTTCTGCCAAAGAGAGAGAGAGAGAGAGAGAGAAAGAGAGAGAGAGAGAGAGGGAGAGAAAAAGAAGGAAAGCGAGATTGCATCTTTCCACTTTTCGACCCAAATTAGTACCGCTTCAGAAAAGAATGGCTATTTTTGATCATAAAAAGTATAAATAGGAGAGGAATTTAACCGTCCTCAAATTAATCTTTAAATAACGTTGTTATTTTTTTATTTCCTCAGATTTCTTAAAAATGAAAACTTTTTATTTATAAGAGGATGCAAAAGTTACATGAAATGTGTCATAAACGTCCAAAATATTTATTTTTTTAAAGGTTTAAAACTTTATTATACTTATGTCAATAAAGTTCGTATAATTACACTCGTATATTATTGCGCATCGACACTGAGAGACTCTTAGAAGCTTTACTTAAAGTCTTGAAAAAAAAAACATTTGCCGTATGTGATAATATAGTATATCAAATGTCATGTATATTAAAAGATTGTGTGTGCGTCGTTTTTAAAAAAGAATATTTCTTAAGTACATCGTGAATAGTTACAACATATAGTTTTTAATCCTATCGTTATGCATTTACTATTTGCATGCAAATAGAAATGAATGGAAACGCGAATGTTTTACGCTTGTGTTACATTTAATTGGTCGCAGGTAGCGTAACCCTTTTCGCGCGAGTGGTGCATTCAGAATGCAATCAATACGGCGCCGTGGCACTTGTATGTTATTCACAAAAGCGACAACTATATATTCGGCTTATTCTCGCGTACTCTTAGTCAGAGATCCCGCAGCTCATTAAAGGTCTGAGTTTTTTCTCCCTTTGAGCAGTAAATGAACGCAGCGCGCGACGGACATGTATGTATCGCCTGTCACCCTCACGTGAAACAGGATGGAAAGATTCGCTGGCTCGTGCGGGACTTTACAGCGCGAGGCTGTTAAGTGGCTGAAATGAAGCGAAAAATTGTTCTCCCGCTCGCGCGTTTCGTCCGTTACGGCATCTTTAATGCATTTTTGCCTGCGGACTATCTCGTGCTGTGGCGCGTTCTCCATGTAAATTTCCGTGAATCTTACTTTATGCATCATCGAATTACACATAAGCACTTGCCTGCAATATTGCTCGGTAACGAAAATGTGAATTTCAAATAATTTGCAAATCTAATGCAAATTGATTTTGTTCACGTGAAAGAATTGACGCAAAAGAAACTTTCCATAAATAATTACAGTAACGCGCACGTTCTACATTCTCCGGAAAAAAATCGAGGATTTTCGAATTTGTAATGCGCATTTGTAATAACTATAATGTAACTGTAATTTTTTCGGATAATCCGCATGTATCTGGGACAGCCGTTGTTTCGAGCGCGGGAGAATATACCATGTACAACTCTTTGGCTCGCGTGGACAATCTTTTCGATCGCGTACTACTATACATGTATACACATGTAAATATATTCGTTGCTATCTGATTCAACTCACCGGTGTACTAAATATCGCAGGCGACTTTATATCATATCGTGAACATCCAATGCACACCTGATTTATAGTTTGGTATAGATATTATTTCTCAATGTGATAAAAATTATTGATTACTATATATCTTATTATATAAATGCTTTATTATATAAATCAATACATAATCATTGGTTAGTATTTATTCCATAGATAGAATTATGGTCTCGTTAAATAAATAAATATAAAAAAATAAATATAAATTAAAATAAATTATAATAAAGATAAATTAAATATGAAAATAAATATAAAGTTTTGTAACATATATTATTGTTTGAAGATTTACAAGAACAGTTGTACAAAAATAGCAAGCACTCTCCATGGATAGTGAAGAAAAACTTCATTGCGAAATGCAGAATTTATACATATATATCTGCCAGGAAGATCGGATGAATTACGTAAATAACCGACCATGTTCTATGGCGGTAGAAGGTAGATTGAACAGGTAATACCGGTTCACTTTGTATCTTCATGACGACAATTACTAAGTTATTGCGTACATACTGTATCCTATGAAATAGCCATGGCTTTTGAGGCAGGCAATTGCATTCTACTTTCTCGTATATCCTCGCTCTATTCAATTCCGGATGAACGGATCCCGCTGAGAGAGAGAAAGAAAGAGAGAGAGAGAGAGAGAGAGAGAGAAAGAGAGAGAGAGAGAGAGAGAGAGAGAGAGAGAGAGAGAGAGAGAGAGAGAGAGAGAGAGAGAGAAAGAGACAGGGATGTACTAGAAAGCCGTATATATACGTACTGTAGATAGTAATTGTAAGACAAAGTGGACCTGGAATGAATATGCAGACAATATGCAAACATTACAAGCCAGGGGAAAACAAGGGAAAGAGGAGTATTTGGCAAAACAGAATGAAAAGAAGAAGAAAGTCAAAGAAGAATCTACAAAACTCAGAACCAACAGAATTCTTATCTATCCACGAATGCGATTTATTCTGATGTAAAATCAACTCTCGAGAAAATTTGTACTACTGCATATATAACAATAGTACAGGGAAAATGTAAACATTGTTTAAAATAGATTTTTGTATTTATTAACATAATATACAAGTATATAATATATAATATATAAGTGTTTGTATATAACATAATACGTATATAATATTTATATAATTATTTGTTGTATTTATTTTTCTTTGAACGGAAACGTGTAACACAGATAATAATATATTAATATGCGATTAAGAAGCAAATTGATTTACAATATTAACAAAAAATATTACTAAAAATATATAAACTTACTTTCAATAAATGTACCGTCAGACATGAATATAAATTGCTATGATTTTGTCTGACTTAATATTATTTTAAAAAGTTTTTGAAACACACAGAGAAAGAAAGAGAGAGAGAGAGAGGGGGGGGAAGAGAGAGAAAGAGAGAGAAAGAAAAAGAGAGAGGGAAAAATAGTAAGCTTCAATATCTGCAACTGCGGACAAGTAGTTCGTGGTCTGCATATAGTCAGCCGCGAATACGTGTATCTATTTGCACTTATTCATTCATACTACATATGTAATTCTATGACCAGATTCAAATCTGCAATCCGGCTTTTTGCAATATTGTTACTCATGCGTAGCCTTTCTACGAATATTGCAATTTAGGTTTGGGTCGTTTTCTATTTTGTTCCCCTTCATTTTTCCTTTTATCTCTCTAAATCAACGCGCAGCGGGCTATTTGTACTACTATAACTAAAACTAACAAATAAATACCAAAGATATTTCGTTTTTAATCCTACAAATCTGTTTCTCTATTGTTATAAATCGTAGAATCAATATGTGTCTTGCATCTGTGTTTTTGAAAACTACGGCTCCAAAACACTCTAAATTTTTCCGTTACTCTTTCGTCGTTAAAAGATTATTCAAAACGGAATAGAACGTTTTATTTCGCATCTCAAAGTTTCAGGTATTTTTTGGTAAAATAAACACATTCATATTCTGAAAAAAATAGAAATTACATAAAACTTTTGCAGGTAAATATTGACAATAACGGACCACCTTCCGATCAGCTTGAGCTTCACATATGTTGTCAAGGACATTGTTCTGAGTAACATGCAAACACTTTTAGCCCTCGCTTGTTGTTTATAAAAAAATTATAGACAAAAAAAGTTTCATAAATAAATTTTTTTTTTCGACATTTATGTATATTTTCTTCATGTTGTAAGTGTGTAGGCAGGGGAAGGGGCTACGCCCCTTCTCCTGCTCCCCCCTCGAGAAAAAATAAAGAATTATTTCATGCAAGGTTATAAACATAATAAGCTCAGGGGAGTGCAGGGGAAGGGCACAGCCCCCCCTGCTTATACGCTTACAACGTGAAGAAAATGTCTATAATGTCAAAAAAAATTTATTTATGAAACTTTTTTGTTTGTAACTTTTTTATAAACAATGAGCAACGGCTAAAACCTTTTGCATCTCACTCAGGACAATGTCCTTGACAACATATGTGAAGCTCAAGTAGATCGGAGGTTGACCTGTTATTATCAATATTAATAACTTTTTAATAAACAACGAGCGACGGCTAACAGTTTTTGCATGTTACTCAGGACATTGTCCTTGATAACATATGTGAAGCTCAAGTTGATCGGAAGGTGGTCCGTTATTGTCAATATTTACTGTTTGTTAAGCTGGTAAAGTAGCTAGAAATAAACGAGAGGGATCCAAGCGCAGTTTTAGGATTTGGCAGAGTGCCAATCTTATGTGACGAAGCGGAACAGAAACACTCTTATATTATCGCAGAGAGGTAATTTGCTTTGCAATGAGATGAAAAAAAAAACGAAACCAAAAAAATCAACAACAAGAAGAAGCCAGATGTAAATAAAAACAACCACAATTGACAATTTATGCGTATTAAAACTTTGCTGCATAAAATTATGAAAAGAGAGTTTTTGTTGCTGCCCTTTACACATATTCCATACTCCCAAGTAATATACTTGCTTTATATATATATTCATATATCATCGTATATATATAATATATACTCGACGCCACATATATAATATACGTAGCTGCTTACATGAGATGATGTATGAAGACAGATGATTGATTCGATTAATAAGACAAGAAAGATCATTATATCGTTTTTTTGGGATTCCGCGAAATTTAATAATCATGTAGTAGATATGCGAAGAATACAGGGAAATAAATTATGATATGTTCTTCCAAAGCGCGCGCGCCTTTTATTCGAATTCACTGGGAACTTTAATAATAATCTCGCACGAAAGCTTTGCGCGGGGGACGTAATTTACATTAACTTTTCTGTTATTCTCACGCCGCTCAATCGATGTTTTATTCTTATCGCAAAGCGAGTAATTAACAACCGGCACGGTTATGCGTTTGCTTTTCGGCGAGCCGGGTACGCGAGCCATTTCTCTTCATTAATCATCCTCACGTTTACACAACTGGCAGCCACGTCTCTCTTCATCCCACTCTCCCGGTCATCCTGTCCATTTTTATATTTCTATATAAATATCATTTTTGCGGGACCGGGCGAAAGGTCCGTTCGATAAAACAGGGTCACCATTGTCAACTGGTTAGCACTTTTTCGCGTGACAAAACGATTTTGCATTTCCTGTGGTCAACGCTCCTGTTCCGGTAGCGCACGCTCGACGTGACAAGACAGAACGAGGAGACCGACAAGAGCGAGGGGATTGTTTGGATGTGAGAGGGGGGAAAAAAGTGAGAGATCGACAAGCGTGAAATTTTCGATAGCAAGGTATAAACGACCGTCGCGGCGCGTGTATGTACGCCGCGTAGCGCGCCGGAATTTACATACTACATTTTCGATTACGGCGTTTAACTTTTTTGTTTGTTAGTCTTGGGAGAGATTTATCGCGCGTGCTCGCGCGTTGATCGCTTCCGAAAGGACGATTCTATTTTATCTCGGATGTGTCATTCAGACCACCCTCCTCGTATCGCGAGAGAAGCGGCATGGCTCGTCATTCGTGGCTTTCAATTCGTTTTTATGTACACAATTAACCGATGTATCGCGATACAGGTGTTGTCTCTGTAAGTTTGAAGAATTTGAACTGACGATCTAAATAACGTGTAACGTGTATTTAAAGAGGTTTGAGACATACCTAAAAAATGACAAAAGTTTTTGAAACTTGAGAATCTTGTTTTTGATCATAAAATAAAATTTTATAAATTTTCTCAATATTTATTTCCATAAAAAATTTCAAGGACACAGTTGTTAAAAACTTGGTAATTTCAGACTTTTAACACAAGTTCTTATAGGGCTTATATATTTTAACAGAAAAAAAGTAAGATGAAAAGACGAAGCTATGTGAAACAATGTGTACTAGATTAAGAGCTTAGAGATTTATTGTAATAAAAATGATCTTTCCATGCAACTGAAAAAAAAAAATTATTAAAATATCACAACTAGCGATTTTTAAGTTTATGAAGAAAATGTGGCAACAGCGAAATCAGCTCGGCAATCAGTTGTTCATTTTTTTAGTCGCATTCACAGCAATAAAAATGTAAATACATACAACAACAAAGTAAAAAGTAAGATATAAGACGCTCGTTATATAAACAACAATAAGAACAAAAGAGGTTAAATCAAGCCAAATGTTCTGTGCGTGTGTGCTCTTTGTAGGACTTACATTACAACTTTACAACATTTTAACTCTCACGGACAACCCTGTGGCCTCTTCTTATATAACGTACGTGACTAATCTTTCCATAATTGAAGCGCACGTTCTATAAGAAGCTTTTATAAACTTCACATCCACACTCTAATTTTATTATTTTTTGTATTTTCTTATTTTTATGTGTAAATCGATCGCAAATGATAAAGACTCATGTAAGAGCTCAAAACGTCTCGCAATTTTAATATTTCTACGCACATGCGATCACTTTTATTTAAATATATTCATCTCTTTTGGCCTTGATTTGACCTTTTTTATTCTTATTATTCTCAACAAAATAAAAATTAAAAACTTTTTGAAAGTAGATAAGGTCCATCCCATCCCTCTTTTCTCTCTTCTCCTTGATTAATAAATCTCTCTTTAAACGTGTCAACAAGCAGAACAATATGTAACGCGCGGATTTATTATTACCGTAAAACCTCGTTTATCCAAACTAAAGATGCAACGAATAGTATATTCGCACCTAACCGAATATTGAATATCCGACAATGTTATGTGCCGAATAACCAAATATTCGGCAAATATTAAGCATAGATTAAAAACAATGCGGCAGACGCGCAGCAACCGCGCCTCTCCTTGGCTGCGGTCCGTTTCATGCTTAATCGCGCATTTATCTATAGTATATGTCACGTATACTATAGATAAATGTGCGCTTAAGCATGAAACGGACCGCAGCCCTTATCACCTTGCATATGACAAGTTCGTTCGCTTAGTGTAACTTAGATCGTGCGACATAAAAGACGTTTATTTTAAGTCGTTCTTACTAAAATTATTACTTTTATGAAGAGTGTAAACAACTATAGCTTCTATAAGTAAGAAGAAACCGTCTATATGGACATATTTTATTGAGTGTGAAAATCCAAGAATAGTTGAATGTAAATTGTGCTTTATGAAGATTTTGCGTGGAGGAGAAATGAGACAAGCTACATAGAACTTATACTCATGGAGAGGCCATGGGAGCGCAAGAAGGATCGACAAAGAGAGATATATTTTTCTGTTTCAATTGTGGGCACTTCTTATAGAAGAGAATAACAGAGAACACGGAGTGGGGGAACCACAGTTGAGACAGAATATATCTATCTCTCTGTTGCTCCTCGCGCGGCCCTCTCTATGGTTAGCATATAGGCATGGTCTCTCCATTAGTATAAGCTCTATGACAAGCTATCACATCAGGAATGACAAACCACATAAAACATAAAGATAAGTTTTGCCAGCTGCATGCTAGTTTACTTTTCAAGAAACGAAATGCCGTCTTATTTTCTCTAGTAAAGATATATATCTTCTTTATGTCAAACAAAAAAGATTTAACTGAATCTTCTTGAATGCAAGGAAATATTTAAACAGTGAGATATAAACGACACGTAAGAGCTAAGAAATATCACTATTTAATTGGCGAAATGTTAGCTGCCGATAAAACTATTCGGTATTTAACCGAATAGTAGGCTAATATTCGGTGTTCGGCCGAAAAAAATTGCCAAATAGGCAGAATAACCGAATAGTTCCTTAATATTCGTTGCATCTCTAATCCACGGTGTAAGATAATAAGGTGATCCGACTCTATCCCCACTCCTGTNATTTTAAGTAGGAACTTCAAATATCGTCCGATAGGTGTTCTAGTGAAACACGCGTACTATCGGTGAGATTATATGTATGTAGTAGTACTCACTATTCACACACTGTGGTGATATGTATTACTACTACGTGTAAGGATGCGTTCCGTTTCATGTATATGTGTGAATGATCTGTAGTATACGTAATGTATATAGATAAATGCGCGCATATACATGAAACAGAACGCAGTTAAGATGATTACTACATAAATAGGTATCACACTCAATGTTAAAAACTATGAAAAAATCATTTTACAGACGTTTAGAATAAAAACATCAATAATTGTTAAAAATAAAAAAATATTTATTTAATAATTAATTTTATGTATTATACTACTGTTACAAAAGTTATACTATTTTTACAGTTTTTTTATGTTTTATACAATTTTGCCTCCTTTTTTTCCATACTAATTTGTTTATCTTTTCTATTTTTAATCTTTGCATATTGACGCATTCTAACTGTAATATAATAATGTAAAGCATAAGAAATAACGTATGCTTTATGTTCTTTACAAGGAAATGTAAGAATGTCACCCTTCTCAAGTATGTCTTGTACAATAAAAAAGTACATATTTGGTGAATCAATATGTTTCTGAAAATACATTTCAATTTTTTGAAACATTTGCACCAAATGTATATTTGGATGAATAAGTCCACCCCGAGACTTTAAATCTACCAAATCTGTTTCTTTATATCCAACAATTAAATTATCATAGCAAGAGGAAAACGCCTTTTTGCAAATTTCACATTTGCTTGTTTTTAGCATTTGCTTACATATGTATCCTGTTATATAATATATTATACACGACATTGCGTCATCTATTCTACAATCGTCCTCGATTACATCATCGCATTCCCATTCTGTATATTGAATTAAATGATCTAGTTATATAACACTATATTTTAATAAAAATATAAAATAATCACAAAGCAAACGTAAGCACGTGGAGAATAGAATAGAACTATTCTATTCTATGTTATAATGGCTCAATGAGTATAAAGAAGAAACTCAGCCAGTTATGTTTCGTGTTTATTTTTTAAACTGTTTTGTAAATGTAAATTAGTGTAAGGCATCAAAAATATCGTCTATGAACTTCTTCATAAACTTTCGTGTTCGGTTGCAGTTACAACGCGATTATACTCGTGGAGAACGCGTAACAAAACAAGTAACAAGTATAGCTATGTAAGTCTTACTGCGGTACGCGTGTCTCACTAGCACCTCTATCGGAAGATTGTCGAAGTTCCTACTTATCGTCACAGCAATTTTGTAGTGGGGGTATACAAGTCGGATCACCTTATTATCTTACACCGTGCTCTAACCCAAACCTCTTTTATCTGAAACGACTTGAGGCCCAACCTCTAGTATACGATAGTCCGCATAATAGAGGTTAGGTCTTGGTTATCCGAATTGTCTTGTTCCCCAATCGGTTTGGATAAACGAGATTTCATTGTAAAATATTGTTGATGTATGTCTTCTCTAATAATAAAAAGTTTTAGATAATGCGTATTATTTAAATATGCATTAAACACAAGCAATTAATAAATATCTGAAAAAAAAAACAATTATGTCGAAATGATTTTATTTTTTAATATAGTCGTCTTCTACCTCGATACACTAGCGTTTCTAAAAACACTATACTATTTTTGGTACGATTTTTCGAGCTCTTCAAAATTACCACTTACGGTATCGATGCCTGCATTGTGGCTCACAATTTCTTTCTATCGCGAACCATTTTGTTTAGATTCAGAAATAAATAAAAATCGAACGGCGAATAAGGCGGATGAAGCAATTCGAAATTTAACTCGTAAAGTTTGATCACTGCCAAAGTTGAAGTGTGAGTTGGTACATTGTCTTGGTGAAAAAAACACTTTTCTCTTGACCAAATGCATTTTACTTTGATTTCGTTGTGTAAACGTTGTAACAAGCCCACATACTACTTGCCAGTGATGAAATTTTTTCAAGAGAGATTTTTTCAGTCAACTAAAATTATTTCACGCATCCCAAGTCGCCATCATTTTACCAGTCAGTGGAATATTTTTGCCTTTTTTCAATACCGGTTGGCCGCATTCTGTCCACTGTTTTGACTTCTCCTTGGTTTCAGATGTGTAGTGGTGAACTCAAGTTTCATCAACCGTTATGAATCGGCGCGGAATCTTGAATTACACTTGAAACGTTGCAAACACTCGACTGGACATCCATTCGTTGATTTGGTCCGTAATGTAACACGATACTCACCGCGCACACAGCTTCTTCATATCCAAACGTAAGATATTGTGCACACGTTTAGATGAGATGTTCATTACATCTACTATATTATGCAAATTTAATCAGCGATCATCCATAACAATTTTGTAAATGTTTTTGAATTGTTGCTGAAATCGTCACTTTATTTAGGCGACCATTGCGGTATGCATCTTCACAGTTCGTCCGACTATGTTTAAGCCAGTAACTCATGTGTGCACTGTACTTGTCAAAAAAGAAGAATCTTTAAGAACTACATCCAACTTGGCTTGATCTGCATAGTCGTTTTCTTTTTCAAAATGTAGAATTTAATGAACCTCGATTCTTTCTATCCTTACAAAAAATCACGCGAGCATCTACTTTGAGCTGTGATATAAACACTACGTGATAATAAGTCAGCGTTTAACATTTATTTTTTTAAGAAATTTGTTACTGGTACTACTGTCGCTATCTATATAAAGAGAAAGATTTTTCTAGATTTAACACATTTTATTAAATCCAAATAAATTATCCTATCAATATGATACAAACTGATTTTTGAACCATATATTCCGATTGTTTAACTTTGAATTTTTAATAAAATATTTCTCTAAAAATTACTGCTTCTATAATTATATAAAAAACACATTTATCTTTATATTTAATATCTTCGAGTAAGTTTATTAATTATCCAGATTATCCTAATTGTAAGACTAATTCGTAGAGAAAAAAACTTGTTGGAAATCATCTCGACTAGGATTTAAAAGTTCCGTTTGACAGGCGAGCGCTTTACTATTCAGCTACTCTTAAAGCCAAAAATTAATGCTAAACTAAAATATTTCTATGTAAAACTTACGGCACATAATGTTTTTTTGTGTTATAATTACAATAAGATGATTACGCCAGAATTGACCATTCATGATTTGGAAATCAGAGAATTGTCAAATTATCATAATGCTTGTATGCGATTGAGCTCAAAAAGTACCATGTACCGTAGATTGTCATCAAATAAAATATTGTTTGGTTCAAACAAATTATTTTAAACAATCGTAATGTTTAAATGTCTCGCAATTCTCTCGTTTTTTGTATTTTCCACTAACTTTTCCGCGATTGACGATCGTTATTGGTTCCTATATTTCAGAAACATCGCTAGTGTCCGGTATTAGGTGTTGTTTGCCACTAGCGGAACTCTTTCTATGTTGTTTGAATATAATAAATATGAGTTAAATAAATAAGAAGATGCTGAACCGTCTTGTTTTATCCACATTTTGTAGTTCCAATTTTCGTGAAAACTATTAATCGGAATGAAAAATCGCTTCTCTAGAATAAAAGAAAATAAGTTAAAAAATAGAATGTTTCGAAAAGATATAAGAAAAACGAAAACAAAGTTTATGAACCGTTAGTGAGTAAACTACATTTTCACTTTGTATACAAAATTGGCAACTATTCCAAACAAAAGTTTATAGATTAAGTTATCATTCTATAGACATAAACGAATATTTTGAGCGTTTCAGAAAGACTTTGAAGCTTGTAAAAGAAATTCTAAACTGTATTAATTCTAAACTCCTGTTTAGAATTAATACAGAACTAGAAGTACTGTACTAGAATTAGTATAGTCTTAACAGAACCGCCAGAAAGACACGTATATCTAACCTTGTCTCTATTACGTCATCTATTCTTCTCGGTCCGATTAGAAGGCTGAGCGACTGTCAAATCCGAGTTTGACTTGTCATTTTAGCATCCTCTTAAGTCTGAAGAAATTGTTTTTTTATATGCGTTGTTTTAAATACTTACACAGTAAAAAAAAAATTTTAATTTTAGTTGGATTTCCTGGAACATGTAAAAAATGTTAAATTAACTCATTTGTGTATTACTTATTAACAAAGTAGTACTGCTAAGTAATTGGCAATATTTTACATTTATATTTTATTTGTTTTTATTTTTGATTTTAAGTGTGATGTAAAAATAACATAAAATAATTGAAAACTACATGGAAAAGTAGTTACAACTTGTATAAAATATAGGTACTTTAAAAGAACATTTACTTTTTGTGTTATAAAATACAATATAATAATTATTTTAACTTTGATTTCAGGAAATTTATTATTTTGTGTATCAAAGTTCATGATTATTTTAAGATTTACTTTTTTTTAAGTTTATGATTATTTTAAGATTTACTTTTTTTTTAAATGTTGAATTGATTTTGAGACATGTAGAGTAATTGAAAAAATTAAAAGCACTCAAAATAATATTCCATTTTTAAATAATATTCCATTTTTGTTGAATTGATTTTGAAACATGTAGATTAATTGTAATAAGTAAGTATTAAAAGCACTCAAAATAATATTCCAGTTTTAAGTGACATACACAATTATTAAAACATTGTTAAGTTATGAAGTTGACATAAATCTAACACATATCGCATGTTAATGTTACATTAAAGTAATGAGATAATATAAAAACAGGATAACACAAACAATTGTATTACTTTATTTTTACACATAAACGCACAATTTTTTATTGTGTATCAATTGTACTGTGTATCTCTTGTATGCATCATAATTACCAGAGTAAAAAGTCTCTAGGATTCTGTAAATACCTACAGTGGAGTTTTTGATCAACTAACTCGTGATAATACTTGTATCACTATAAATTAGAAGATGTATGTGACGGAGTTTGAAACATTTATTAAGGCGGTCATCGCGTCTGGCGTCGGTGCTGACAGCAGAATGGATGATAAAAGTACGATGGCGACGTGCCTGCGCATTGCCTGAGTAAACTGCAAACATCGATGCAAGCGAAGCATCCTTTCGTCCGTACGTACGTTCCTAATTTCAGAGGCGCAGTAAGCACAACTCACAGTCCGTTGCCCATTCGAGGTCATCCGCGTGTCTGCCGTTACCAGGCGTCGTCTCATACTGATCCCGATTTCGCTGAATACGTTCGGCGTCCGTAACAGAAACGTGAACAACGCGAAGAACACCTCGAGTAGTTTCCGTCGTAATAACGAGAGTGTTGCATTTATTACTCGAAAAGAACTCGTAAAGCTTGCACGATAAATATTGCTATACGTATTATGTAGCAATTATTGCTAAGATAATTTTTCATCTTTTTAGTTTCAAAAATTTATATACAATCTCTTAAAAAAAAATATATTCGAAGAAAAAATATAGATATTTTTTTCGCTATCACATCTCTTGTCTGACTGTAGCTTATGAGTCAATGTTTTATTCCTAGCAGTAGTAACCAATTTTTATCGAGATTTGTTTTGCTCTTTTTTCAGGATAAATCTTATTGATATCGGTTAATTAGCGAGTTATTTAAGTTTTGAGAGTGCAGAAGAAAAACTTAGCTTTTAATTAAGTTGTCGACTTTAACTTGAGAAAATTTTAATCTAAGTTATAATTACAGAAATATTTATTATCAAAATTTGTAAAATTAAAGGCACGTTAATACAATTGAAAAGAAAAAAAGTTTGCTGAGAAAATGTTTAACATATTGTCGTGTTAATCAATGTTACTCATATATCAGACGTATTTGACAAACATGTATCAAATTTTCTTTTTAATCACGAAGCTTTAGCGAATTTTTCAACATCTTATTTCTCAAAAAAGAATTTTCCTTTCTCTCTCAAACAGTTTCCCGCTATTAAAAATGGAAAACCATTTATGTTGATGACACTTGTACATAAAGAACCGCATCTTGCTGCCGCTTACACTACTTACGCCGTTTCTATCAACGAATAGCGAAACTTAGACTCCTTTTCAAGATACTCTCGTCGTTCAGTCGACTTACTTAGTTACACTGGTGCACGAAATCTCTCCGTCATGCGGGATTGAGAGAAGCACTTGTGCATTACAGGGGTCTTATTAGCGCGTCGCGGCGTAGAGAGTCATAGAATTTAGAACATCTCTAGCTTTGCCAAGGTCCGCCCGATATATCTCAGTGATGAGACTTTGGGGAACAATTATTGCCATCTCTGGCCCTCTCCGCTCTCATTCCAGCCGCGATAAACTTGTTAAAGGGCTTTACCGTCATCTCTGGCGAGCTCACAAATCGCCAGGATTCACGATCTTTAGAGCAAGGAGAAACTTGAAGCTGACGTTTGTTTCAATATGAACTGTCATCGATTTTGTTAATATAAATGGTTTTATATTCATTTGATATTCTGAAAAAAAGAGGAAAAGAGGAAAAGAGAATTTATAGAGTTTAAAAATATTCCGCTTTTTGAAAAAAGTTAAATCATAAAAATGATCGTATAATTAAGATTATCGGACTATGAAATTTTACAAGCGCAAGAGTAGATATCAGCGATTAATTAATATTTACGACAACGTGCATTAATATTTATGAAAGCAGGTGATATAAACTAGGAGTGAGGGAGGAGAGGACTGACAACATTGTGATAATAAATTAATATCCGTTTACAAGTGAGTAAAACTCTCGCGCGTCGTAAATTGCTGGTTCTCATAATTATTATTGTGCTGTCCGTAGCTAACGTTCTCTATACACTATCGTGGCGAACACGGAAGCGCAGCGTTATTATGACCTTATCTGCATTAAGTTAACGGTAACTACGATCTGTGCTACGAGCTCCGGCGCGTTCGCGATGTTGTCTAACGTGTTGAAACATATCGGTATCACCAATGTGATTTTTTGATTTTTCTGACAAATTTAACCTAATAATAAATTAATGTTCGTGAATCTCGGAGCGGGTCGTAACTCGTCAATAAATGTGCCAACACTGTAATTAGACAATCACGCGATAACTAATTGCGCAAACTTGCGTGCGCCGCAACATCATACGGCGCATCTCGCCAAGAGTATTTCCCTTTGTTGTATTATTCTCGCTCGTGAGGTTCTAATATATCCACGCAGATTAAAGCTTCGGTGTACCGACTCAAAGTAAATTTAACCCGCATTTACGGCAAGCCGTACTACGAAATTGGTGTTAAATTACTGTAATTAATTGCCGCGAGTAAGCTACACCTTAGCTACTTGCTACGTCATTACTGTGTTTCTGCGCTCAGCATGTACAAATTCTCTTATCGATAGAAATGAACAATGTGAGGAAAAGAATATTAAGATGCGTCGCTTATTACATAGTCTCCAAGTCACGGCATATGATGAATTAAACAGATGGTAATTAGAACCGAGGCAATTCTTACGAAGAATAGGATGTGTGCTAAAACGAAAATGTTATCTTGTCATTAAAATTTTCAACAAAATAATTCTCAAGCGTAATTCTTTGCTAAGAAAGACAAAAATATACACAAAATATAATTTCCACACATTATATGAAAATTACCTATTTATAAAACGCATACGGAAATAAATCATTACCTTCATGTTATTTAAAAATGAACTACATTGGACGCTCTGTATAAGTTTAAAATTTCTTTTTATCTAGATACTTCTGTCTTTGTTTTATCTGCGCTAAGATACGACATCTCGTTTTTTACCGTGGCAAGAAACGCGATATTTTTATACGATATTTAGTGCATAACATTATACTATAATTGCAAGAGAGCGCTAGTAGCTCAGCTGCATCTTTTTTCCGCCCCTCTCGTTTTCTCCGTTGCATTATACGTGCAATGCGGGTCATAATGTATTCGCTCGGTTTAAAGCGTCATGGACGTTCCTGAGCGCACGAACGCGCCACGCCGTACGCCAAGACCTGATATAACCCGGTGCAGCATGTACTGCCACAAAATTGGTGTTAAATTACAATTATTAATTGCAGTAAACAAGCTACATCGCTGCTCGCTAGTTTACCTGCTTACGTAGTCGCGTCATTTGCCTTTACTCTGGCGAATACGCGCTCCCCCGATTATACACGCTCCTAACGGTTACCTCGCGGAAGTTTCCCGACAAAACGCCGGAAATTATTTTAAAACGTCGGTTAGTCAGATTTCCACAAGAGATCCGTCGCGTTCTCCTGCCGCGAAGAGTGCTTTGAAATGTTTGGCATCTGCTATATTACGCACAAGTTAATTTACTGACTGACGTTCGCGTCAACAGCGCTGATCAACTTGCACATATTTTGTGGTCTTGATTGATCTTATGTAAACAAGATAGTAAAAAATATGAAAGATAAGAAAATATACAATTTGTATTTTGTACACAAAGTGGCTTGTCAAAAAACAGACTGATTAATTCCTACAAAAATAATTTTTCAAAAGATTTTGCAAAACCACATTGATTTTTAAAGAAAGAAAAACATCTTTTTTTAATAAAACTCTTATCTTTAACTTCAACTCTCTAAGCGGGGACGCCATCCTCTCAAACATTTTACAGTCGAGTTTCTGAATTTTTTTCAGTCTGGGCTCTTGATTCTGCGAAAAGCCAAATTACAGTACAACCTGATATTTAATGCTTTCGCGGTGTGTTGGATTAACATTCAAAGATGTTTCTCGAATTTAAACCGCGTTAGTGTCATTTTAATACCGATGTTTCGTGAACATTTCAGCTTACTTCATCAGGAAGGTTTCAAGAGCAGCCTGATACTGAGATGATCAAATGTCTCTTTTTATAGTGCTAGATTATAGGGAAGGAGGTGTAGTGGAGGGGATGTAGTAGTAGTAGAGGGTAAAATAATGTGAAAATATACTCCATATATTTTTTAGGAAAGTAAGCTGCAGTTTTGTTTAGTACTTGGGTTTGGTCAAACATGATTTTGTGACCAGTTTCCAATTGGTGTTCTGTTAATGCCGATTGTGAGTAGTGTTTTAGACGCACTGCTGACTTATATTCCTTTAGTTGTGTGCTTATCATTCTATTAGTTTCATCTATGTATACTTTACCGCATGAATAAGGTATTTTGTACACTTCTTGTGTCCAGTAGGGGTCTTTTATTCTTTGGATTGTTAAGAATGTCCTATTTTTCTCGGAGGTTAAGTAGGTGTAGATTGTTTTTATGTTATGTTTGTTTAGAATTCTGCCTATCTTATCTGTGACCTTTTGTATGTATGGGAAGCAAGTGACTTGTTTCTTTAAGTCTGTTATTTATCCTTGTGATAGCATGTTTTGACTATTGGTAGATGTTTTAGTTTGATATTTTCTAATTATTTTATTTATTTGTT
The DNA here is from genome assembly GCF_002006095.1 of Pseudomyrmex gracilis. Classification (NCBI taxonomy): domain Eukaryota; kingdom Metazoa; phylum Arthropoda; class Insecta; order Hymenoptera; family Formicidae; genus Pseudomyrmex; species Pseudomyrmex gracilis. The sequence continues at coordinate 432,536 of NW_018020718.1, forward strand.
GTAATGTATAATCATTTTGTTGCAGAGTGGTTTTTAATTCTTTGAGTTTGTTTTGAATGCTATTTTTGTCGCATATAGCAAATGCCCTACAAACTAGTGAGTCCATCATTACTTGGTTTTGGGCTGGATGATGGTGTAATTAGCGTGTATAGATATCGGTTAACGAGTTTTCTATAAATGTGATGGTCTAGAGAGCCGTCTGGTTTTCTTGTGACCAGAACATCTAGAAATGGGAGTTTCTCATGTTGTTCTGTTTCTAGTGTGAAGGTAATGTTTGGATGGTTATTTGTTGAGAAAGTGTAAGAAGTTGTAAAGTTCTTTCTCTTTTTATGTTGCCAAGTAACAAAAGTGTCATTCACATACTAAAATCATGTTTAGAGTTTTAGTAGGGCCTTTTTAAAAGTCTGGGATTCCAAGAGTTCCATAAGTATATTTGCTATGATTGGAAAAATTAATGATCTCATAGCTGCACCTGTGACTTGTTTGTAGAATTGGTTATTGTAAGTGAAATAAGTTGTGGTCAAGCAATGCTCTATTAATGATAGAAGGTCGGGTGTTATTTGACCTAAAGATTTTATTATGTTAAGATTCTATTATGAGTCCTTGGAGATATACAAACATTCAAACAATCTTAATAGATATAACGAACAAATTACCAGTCCACTATAACAATCCATTCTGCCATAATATCTCCACCTTCCTCTCTGTCATTACCTTATTCCTACTACTACTACATCCTCTCTACTACATTCCCTTTCCTATAATCTAACGCTATAAAAAAAGACACCTGACCAAGAACATCTCAGTATCAGACTTCTTTTGAAACCCTAATAGAGTGAGCTAAAATGTTCACGAAACGTCGGTATAAAAATGACACTAACGTGGCTCAAACCCGAAAAACATCTTCGAATACAGTACAATCTTTCAAAGTATGTACAGTCGGGACCGACCAACTTACCAAAACATATACTTGTCCTTTTTCTTTACTCTTTAACTCACGCATGCGCAAAGACTTACTGCACAAGTGCTAACGCAGTTCGGTTGTAACCATACTTATGCTACCTCTAGACTATGCGCGTATTCGTGATTCGTGATTCGTGATTCGCGATTATACAAACACACTTTTTGCGTGTATTCGCGTGACTACTGCGTAGCTACGTAGCGCATCGCTACGAATCGCGAATCACGAATCACGAATACACGCATAGTCTATTCCCAGCATTAGTGGTAGGAAAAGCAATGAAGAGAAAAATATACGAAAATAGGGACGTTAAGAGCCGTTCACAGGATGTTGTGCGTGAATGTGCTATATATATATATGTGCGTGTATGCACATATAAACGAATTCACGCACATATATATATAGCACATTCACGCACAACATCCTGTGAACGGCTCTTAACGTCCCTATTTTCAGATAATTATTAGTAAATAAATTATTAGTTTAAGACTTATAGAGCCTGAGAGTAATCTCAATTTATCATTAATTGTTAGAAAAGTATACGTTTTGAGAGGCATATATGTTTTGGGGAGTTCTACTGTACAGAATCCCCCACCAAGGAAGGTCTCGCAGTCCAAGTATACCATAGCGGAGAGGATACGCACAAAAGCGAGCAGCCATTCGCCGAAGCGCTGAGCATACGCGTAGCGGTTGCTCGCTTATGTGCGTATCCCCTCCACTACGGTACTCAAGGTTGTGGGACCTTTCTGGTCTCTTTGTCCTCCACCAACAAACTATACATATACAGGGTGTCCCAGAATTGGTTTAACATCTCTCGTAGGCAAGTAGAAGGAATAAAACTGAGGTGAAAAGTCCTATACCATTTTGCTAGATTCGCAATAGTTACTGAGATTTTAATTAACAAAGATCCGCGAATAAGCATGCATCGGGTTGTCTTACGCGCGTAAGACTGCCCGCCGCGCTTTGCGCGCTAACGGTGTTACCCATAGCGACATATGGGAGGAGCTAATATAACAGCATATACTATAACATATACATATTAAAATGTAATTGTGTGAAGCGCGCCGGG
>NW_018020718.1:435825-448636 GCF_002006095.1 Pseudomyrmex gracilis
TGAACGACTCGGCCATTTTAAGGTTATTAATGTCTTATCGACGTCTCTAACCTATCTTTAGGTCATATGGCACCTACTGCTGCATTCTAATATGATGGGAATGTCAAATTCAAATTTGTCCGGATTTAAGTGGCGGACCCTGTAGATATGATCGAGTGATTTATTGGTGAATAGAATTTGAAGATTTTATATAAAAAAAAAAAATGTATGGTTGTGAAAATATATATTGATTTAATAAAGGACATGATACTTTTAGTACAAACTAGTATAGAAAGTAAAGTAAAAAAGAACAGTCTCGTGATGTATTTTATAAACATGTTATTGTCAAAGCCCGAAGCATGGGCGTTCTTAGAATTGTCTGGTCAATGCGGAACCAAGCATCTTGGTCAAAGCTCAAATAGACATTTGAGACAAATAAAATATTTTGTTTGTATCTTATATTACCGTAACGGTCACTTCCTCCCCGTGAAAACCTAACCTAACCTAACCTAACTAATCTATTCTATATATGTTACTACGATACAGTAGCGTACAATAAAAAGTACGCTAAAAAACTATTTTGGGCTTTGACCAAGACGCTTGGTTGTTTCGCGCATTGACCAGTCAATCTTAGGAACACCCGTGCTTCGGGCTTTGACCATTTTTTTAATAGTTAAGGGCCTTCTACAATGAGATATTAGTAATAAATCAGAAGTCAGAAGCAAGAAATTGACCAATTACAGTCAAATTACGGAAGAATAATCGATTATGATTAGTCAATTTCTTGCTTCTGACTTCTGATTTAGATTAGATCAGATAAGATTTGATTGATTCCCTTCTGGATTACAATCTATTTACATTCTTACTTACTATCTTACTTACTACCTTACAATACCGCCTTACAACTAGTTTCCTTACATCTAACTTAACCTAAAACTTAACCTATTCTATTTTGCTCCTACACACACACACACATTTATCCCATGTAACTTGCCCTATCCTATTTTGGACCCCCACTTCCGGCGCTTCTTTCCCTCTTTCTCCCTCATCCACTTCAATTCAATCTCTCACTCTCTCTCCTACTTTCATACACCTTCACTCCATTTCATACTTTCACCCATCCTCATTCTCGCTTCCATTCACATCCTCCTCGCCCTCCTTCTTTTCACTTTTCACTCCTGTCCATTCCTCTACTTTCTTTAACCATTCCTCCCCTTCTCCTTTCTCTCCCAATATCACCTCCACCATTTCCTCCCAACTTCCGTCTACTCCCCAATCCACGCACTCTTCCCATACATCCTTTCAATTCTCTTCCTCTATACCACACATCCGACACTTCCTCCCATCATCTTCTTTCCAGTACTTTCCATTTCTCATCTCATTCCCTAATCTGTACCTCGCTACTCTCTGCCATCTCTTTTCATCCCATCTTTTCTTCAAGTATCCCGGAATTCCTTTACCTTTTATTCTCTGATATCATCTGTTATATTTCAAGTTTTTAATTCTCTCTCCCATCTCTCACTTCTCTGCATCTCCTTTTCTTTTTCTATTAATTTATCCATCCTCTCCCCGTCATAATTTTCTTCCTCCTCCTCCGAACTTGTCTCCATCCCTCTTCTACTGTAAAACTCTACTATCTCCCTTTCCCATTCCGACATCTCTTTCCTTTTCTCCACTCTACACCTTATTTCCTCCCAACATCTTCTCACAAATCATCCCCCCTCTCCTCTTCTAATTCTTTCTTAATATTCCACTGCACTTATTCCCGCCCTTCCTCTCAATAACTCTCTCTGCAACTCCTTCTTTATCATATAACCCAGTGTCGTCCACTCCACATTCAATACTTACCTCAAATATCTTTCATGCAAACTTTCTATCTTCCTCTACTCCTTCCATCCCCACACTTCTACTCCATATCCTACCACCGACCATACCAACGTATCAAAGAGCCAAACTCTTTTCCCCCAATCCCTTCCAAATCTTCTCTTTCCGATTCCCCACACCTGCCTCATTCTTTACTCTTTCCTTAATTTGCTCATCCAACCCTCCATTCCTCTGAAATATGAATCCTAAGTATTTAAACTTTTTCACTTCCTCTATTTTTTTCCTCTCCAATACCATACCGCCTTTTTATCTCTTCCCCCACCTTTTCTAAATCTCAGCACCTTAGACTTTTCCACATTTAACTCCAATCCTTTCCCTTTTATATACCTTTCAAACCTTTTTATTAAACTTAGAAATATATATTTAAATGGTCATGAGAGCCTACACCAGGATGTTGTGTGGAAATAAGCGTGTATATATATATATATATATATATATATATATATATATATATATATATATATTTTACATGTGATTTTTTGAATTGAAATTTCAATTCTAAAAATCATATAGGATGCTTGGTTTGCATCTCATATATGAAAGACCCCGTATACCCCCCGAGATTAAATTAAAATATTGCGAAAAAAACTCCTCAGCCAGGAGTCGAACCTGGAATCTCCGGCTTTCCGGGCCGTCGCCTTCCCTGTTAGGCCACCGAGGCACTTGGAGTTTGTCTCGCAATACTTCATACTACTATTAAAGATGAAACGGAAATGACGCTTTCTTCCACCCGCGTAAATTGTAAAGTGAAGAATCTAAAGGCTCCGAAAGTTAACAACTTAGAAATATATATTTAAATGGTCATGAGAGCCTACACCAGGATGTTGTGTGGAAATAAGCGTGTATATATATATATATATATACATATATATGTTCACATGTAAATTTTTACATGTGATTTTTTTTTTATTTTTTTTTCTCTGCCAATACTCCCGCGTACACTTTATACAGAGTCGAGGTTAGCGTCACTCCTCTGTACTCCTCTACCTTATTTCTCTCTCCTCTTTTCAACACTGACACTATAATCCCCTCGTCCCAGTCCTTTATCCAGCCTTCCCATCTCCTTACACACACCTTATACACTCATTCCTTCTACACATCCTTATACACTCATTCCTTCAATCCCACTCCTTCATACTTCCACACCTCTGCAGGAATCCCATCTCTTCCCACCGCCTTTCCATTCTTCATATTCTTTATCACCTTCTTTACTTCCTCTCATCGTATCTCCTCCTCATCATCTTTCCTTAATTCTATTCTCTCTTCTATTACTACTTTCCACTCCACCCCTCCGAATTGCTTTCTAAAATAATCCTCCCACTCTTTCAATTCTATCTCCACACCTTTCCTTCTTTTTCTTCTCCTTTCCCTATTCACAATCCTCCACACTTGCCCTTCTGTTCTTGCTCTCTTTACCATCTCCTCCCACCCCCTATTCTTTTCTCTTCTCTTTTTTCACATAATTCTCTATACTCCTTTTTCTCTCTCTTAAAGTCCTCCTTCTCCCCTTCATCCATCCTCCATCTCCTTAGTTCTCTTCTTACCCTTTTTTTCTTTTCTCTACACTCCTCATCCCACCATCCTTTTCCATTTTTTTCTTCTCTCCTTCTTCCCCTTTAAACACCTTCCTTACCAATTTTTTCATCTCCTCCCATTCAACCTCTATCTTTTTTTTCTCCCGTTTCCCTTTTTTCCAATTCTTCTTCCAACCGCTGACTACCTTCTTCCGACCACCTTATCTTTTCTATCTTTTTTTCCATCTCTTCCTTTCTTCTTTTCATTCCACTTCCTCTCACTCTTACCCATACTACCACAGGATGATGATCTGAATCCATTTTGTCTTCCACTACCATTTTTTCCACCTCCTCCTTCAACCACGCCTCCTCTATCACATAGTCAATTACCGACTCCCCTCTCCCTCCAGTATATGTCACCTCCCTATCTTCATCCCCTTTCGTGTCTCCATTCCAAATAGACCATCCCACCTCTTCTATTTTATTCACCACCTTTTTTCCCTCCGCATTGATCTTCCTATCTTTCAATCTTCTTACTACTTCTCCACTTTCTTCTTCTTCACCATTTCCCCACCTTCCCTTCCCGTTCTTGCATTAAAATTCCCTTCTAAAATTGTTCTCACATCCTCTTCTTTTTTCTCATTAAACCCTTTATCTCATCCAACATTCTTTCCACTCCTTCGCTATTGTACAGTACTATCACCTTCCACCATCCATCTCCTATTTTTATATTTTTAACCAGAATCCTCTCCCTTTCCTTCCAATTCTCTTTTTCCTTCCATTCTAGTTCCTTTTTTACCCCCATCATCATACCCCCTTTTGCTCTACCTTTTTTATTTCTTTTCTTTGCCCACTGCACCTTCCAATTATACTCTCTCGGCAGCATGCCTCTCACTTTTTTTCATCCTTTTTCATCTACCCATGTTTCCATCAAACACATTATATCCCACTCCCTTAATCCTTCCCAAATTTCCCTTTTCTCATTCCTGCAACATTTCAAAACAGTTATCTTTCTTATTTTATCCATTTTTTTCTTATCTTCCTTCCTTCTCCCTCCCATGACCATCTCTATCTTTTCCTCTCTTTCCCCCTCTCTCTATTTTATCATTTCTCCCCTCTTTCCTCTCTTTGTTTCCCTAATCTTTCTTCTGTTTCCTTCCGCTCACTTCTCTCAATCTTTCTCATCTTTTCCAATTCCCCTAACTCCTCGTTCCACTTCCACCAATCACCTTCAATTCTCATTTTATCTCCCTCCACCCATACATTCTTTCCTTTTTGCCTTTCCTCTACTGCTATTTTTCCCAATTTTCTTTTTATCTCCCTTTCCTTCCATGTCCAGTCCTCATCAATCCAAATAACAGACAAATCACAGAAGAATAATCGATTGTGAGTGGTCAATTTCTTACAACTTACAGCTTACGACTGTATTGTAGAACAGGCCTTATGTATCTGTGTTTGCTGGAAAGGAAAGCTCTCTCCTCACGCGAAAAACTAATAGAGAAGTTTGCCAAATTACAGAATACGAAAATTACGGAGACTCGACTGTAGATGGAAAGAAGAGTCAAATGATATATCATTAGAAAGGTCTTTCAATTTTGTATATTTTTACATTTGATTTTTTAAAATTTGATCAATTCGAAGATACAGGATGTTAAATCTAACAATAAAACATACAAATCTTCATATTAATTAATGAATCAGTTCATTAACCAATAGAGGTATCTAAAAATATGCTATTGTAAATTAGCGTGATAATTATTCGAAATGTTGACTACCAACTTTCATGCAATAACAGATTCTGCTTGAAGCGTTACTGTACATTCTTGACGACATTTGTTGTCAAGACATTTATCGATACGGTAACGTATCGTTATCGAATTTTCTAAAAAAGCCGATTGTGTTACATAAAAAGTGACCCTAAAAAGGGATCAAATTTCACCCGTTTTGGGATCTTCAAATTTTGAACTAAATAGTGTGCTAAATGATAGCTCATGATGAGAAATTGATCGCAGAAAAATTTTAGATTAAGCCTAATTTTCGTTTTGGAGATACGCGAGGTCAAAGTTATTAAGTTGAGTGAGAAAAGAGTATTGGTATCGTGACATATGTCACAAATAAATCAAAACCGTCTATTGGAACTTACTGATTTGGATGGGACAACTTTGCACACCTGTAAAATTATGACACATAATCGACATATATACACAGTGCATTCGAAAAGTTCCGGGACTAATTTTTTTTAAGAAGGAAAACACAAGTTATGTAAAAATGGTTTATTCAGCTTTCAACATACTCCTCTCCTCTTTCTATATAAATTTTTGATCGTTTGTAGAGTCGCTGGAAGGCTCCAAAAAAAGCCTCTTCTGAAATTTCCCTGATGACACGTTCCTTTGGATGTCCGTAACATCGTCAAAACGCTCCCTTCATCATCGTTTTTAATTTCGAGAACAAAAAAAAGTTTGCAGGAGCCAAATCTGGCGAATACGGGGGGTGGTTGATGACTGTGACCTCTTTTTTGGCTAAAAACTGCGACACTAATATTGACATATGCGCCGGTGCGTTGTCATGCAAAAGGAACCAATCGCCGGACCGGTACTGTTCCGGCCGCACGCGCCTTATTCGTTTCAATAATCTGTCGAGAACATCTTTGTAAAAGGCAGCATTCACTGTTTGGCCCGGAGGAACAAATTCATTATGGATAATGCCATGAGAATCGAAAAAAGAGATGAGCATTGTTTTGATTTTGGATTTCGCCGCGCGGATTTTCACCGGCCGCCCTTCACCATGACTCCGCCATTCCATAGTTTGATACAACATTTCAAGTGTTTTCGAAGCGGATTTCTTCAAATTAAAACAAAATTTAATTGCAGCACGTTGCTCCATCGTAAAGATCGTGACACGCGTAATCAAATACACACACTTCCGACACTTCGCACTCGCTACTGAATCGAGATAGCGCTTTGAAATTTTTACAGTAGCTAAAGGAAGAGTGAAAAAAAAAGTTCCGCAATGGAAACACAGATAGCGCCACTTTTCGATTTTATACAACATCAGTCCCGAAACTTTTTGAATGCACTGTGCATGTTTTTTATATCAGAAGTGCACTCTAAAGTGACAACCTCGATGTTCAGAGTCGTAAGCAACGATCTTAAACGTGTAAATAATCATTTTGTGCGTGTCAATTGATAATTATAAAAGTTAATTAGTTAATGTCCGCCATTTTGATTTGAAATACTAGTCCCGAAGTTTTGTTAATCAGCGACTACAAAAATTTTCCAAATTCACTTTATCTATTCAATCACGCAGAATATATATGAATTCTAATTAAAACGTGAAAATCTCCTTTCAATTTGAGAGGTTGTCATTCTTTAGAGTGCACTTCTGATATAAAAAAATATGTCAATTATTTGTCATACTTCTACAAGTGTGCGAAGTTGTCCCATCAAAATCAGTGAGTTCCAATAGACAGTTTTGATTTATTTATGACGTATCTCACGATACCGATTTTCTCACTCAACTTAGTAACTTTGGCTCAATCTAAAATTTTTCTGCGATCACTATCTCATCATAAGCTATCATTTAGCACACTATTTAAAATTTGAGGATCCCAAAACGGGCGATTTTTAGGGTCATTCTTGTTTTGCATTTTTATTTTTTTAAATTTCCTTAAAAGTGTTTTGCATTATATAATAGTTTTTTTAGATTTTGCTTTAGCAACTTGCAAGGCCTTCCTTCCTTCAATACAAAAACCAAATATAAAAAAAACTTAAAAATTAACATTAAATTGGCCTTTAAGAGCCAAACGCTGAATGTTCATGCAAAATGAATATATATAAAAACGAAACACAAATACTTCGGTGGCCAAATTGGGAAGACAATCGCACGGAAAGCGAGAAATTCCATGTTTGACTTTTAATTGAGGTGTTGTTTTTTTGCAATATTTTAAAATTAGATAGGGTGAACGGGTAATTCTTATATATGTGATTCAAATCCAGTATCCTATATGAATCAAAGAATTGAATTTTTAATTCAAAATGCAGTTATTACACTGAAATAACATATATATGTATATATTTATATATTCGTATGAACACCCAGTGTTTGGCTCTTAATGACCAATTTAATGTTAGTTTAGAATTTCAAGAGCCTTACTTACTTCTTCGTTTAAAAAACTAAAATATTGTAGCATATTTACCGTAAAAGTAATGATTCAGAATTCAAAACATTTTGGATGTCTTAAAACATTCCTTGCCTTGTATCTTCTAAATCTATCTATCTTCTAAACAAATTGATTGAATTTAAAAAATTAAACCTAAGAATGTAAGAAATTAAAAGATTTTTATACTAATGTATTATTTAATTCTTTTATTAAAAAGTTTTGAGGAGTTGGCTCTTTAAAGAATTTTAAGCTAGGGATAAGAATTTTACGTCGAAAAATTGGTTTCCTCCTAAAAATCAACCTGGTTTTGCGTTTTTTCAACCAATCATTTTTTGAAAGATATTAATTTATTTTGTTTTTGATGCCACTCCGTATGTACACACACATACACACACGCATACATATCATATTGAAATGAAATTATGCGGAAGAGCTACGACTGGCGGACTTTTTTACATATTTTTTATTCCATGTACTTTTACGTCACGATTTCCTGATTTCTCAGTTGATCGACGCCGTTTCTCGAAATATCCACATACGGTCACATTTTACCTCGATATGTCGTTATTTCGCGACCGACCGCGTAACGGAACTATTTCACGTCGCGGATTTACAAGCGTGAACTGAGCGAGGTTTATTGCGACGCGCGCGCAATGAAAAATAGGCAGCATTGAGTAAGCACGATAACTATTGTGTATCACGATAAGTAGCATTCCATTCTGATTTGATAGAGCTTTCAAGTAGTGCAAATGCAGCATTGTTACTAGCATGTATTAACTACACATCATGAAAACGGATCTCTTCATTTTTATTTTTTTATTCGTATATCTATATTTTCTATTTTTCATGATTTTATCTTTTATTTCTCACAATTTTACTGGAGAAAGTTTGGATATAGCATCAAATAATCATATTAACGCCATATGCGTGAGAAGTGCATTTATGGGGAATATTGATTCCTTTTGAATTTTTTACTCGCAAAACACGTGATGAGTTCTCTCTCAAACTTCAACAATCGCAGACTTTTCTTGAATTTTAATACTGGAAGCGACGATCATTTTATCGTGACATATGCTAAATTGTTTTTTGTTTCTTTTTGTGTCTTATCTTGTATGAAGAGAAGTGCTCCGTGTATATTTGATGTGCCGCTGATGGAGTCCATTACACAACAAGCAAGAGACTTGAAAAGTTTTTTTGTTTCAGTTCCGAGATCGGTGTTACGAGATCAATACGATCAGGGCGACAGCGACTCGGACGAAGAGAAGTTGGAGCCAGAGGAAGGTTTCGACCGGGCCGACTTTAAGGGAGAGTTCAGCCCAAGTCCAAACCTCGAAGGACCGCAGTCGCAACCTCGCGACAATGCCTCCGGAAATTTTCCGACTGTTAGCTCGTCGCCGCCTCACGCGCGAACCAACGACGGTGAGCATCGCACGTTGTTCGCGACAAATTGCACGTTGTTATGACAAATTCTACACATATTATAAAGCATACATCATTTTATTAACCTAACAAACTGTTGATAAATCTCATAATAGTGACTCATATATTTTAAAAATAAATAAAATAATTTTATATATACATTCTTTTCACAAAGCATCTTTTTTCAAAAAAAAAAAAAATATCTACATTCATGATATGGTAAAAAAATGCAGTGTTTTACTTTTTTATTTATTAAAAATGTAAGCAAAATTATATCGCACATGATACAGATACTTATATATACAATGTACAATATATTTTTTAACAAAACTTAAACTTTTAAGCAACACTTGAAACGATGTTGCGAACTTGAACTGTTCTGTAGTGTTTGTGTTCGGAGATATAATTCTGTATATAGTAGCATGAAAATTGTTTGTCTATAGCTGTATGTGTATATATTTTCGCATGTCCGCTTTTCCATAATGATCGGCTTGCATAAACGCAGATCAGTACGTGCGACACAGCAGATTATTAGAGCAAGATTACGTGCAGGTAATATGCTTGAGCGTTAAAGGTGCTTGAATCCAACTTGGGTGTCGGGATTATGAAAATTTATTTCGGCGGAAGTTTCTCGCCCCGAGGCGGTCACGAGAGCAGCTGATTAATTCCGCTCATTTATAAATAACCGCATAATTGTATGATTATATGCGAGTGACGAAGTAAATTATTATTTCCATGACTAATTAATCTCGGCGCCAACGAGCGTTGGGACGTCGTCGTCGACGCGGTATACATTTATACATTTCACTATGTCTACAAATATATTATCACGATGCATTTTATTTCGCGACAAAATGTGTATACAAGTTAGTAGGAGGAAACAATGAAAGAGCCGAAACGCAATACAAAGTAAACGTTTATGACGCATTTATTCGGAAACAATAGCGGATGATAATATGATATTTAATATGCAAAATAACTTGTATTTAAATAGCGTTTTGACGTTTGTAATGGCGAATGAAAATGTAGTCAAACTTCCTTGTTTTTTCCGCTGTTGTAAGTTCTTTTTATTGTTATCGCGGTTCTGACGACCGGTTCATATAAAAAGACATATTAAAATCTATTTTCATTCCGTTCTTTTCGTAGCAATCAAGAAAACTTTTCGGCGCATTGAAACGTTTTTCCGACCTCTTTTTTCTTTGCGCTTGCTGCGTGCCACATAAAAATTCGAGAGGAAGTGCCCGTTTTTGAGTTTCTCTTATTGCCGCACCAGAAGTATCAGAATGTATGTAACTATATCTTGTAGTAATGTCTGTGCAAAAAATGGCAAATTCAAAAAAGAGAAAACTAGAAGGAAAAGAGCCGGTGGCATCAAGTCGTTTTATATTCAATTCACCTGCGAGTGTTTTTTCCCTTCTGAGTTTTATTTTCTTTTTCTTTTCTTTCTTTTTTTTTGCAAAAGTTTTGTCAGAAGCGGTATATCGAACTAGTGTTATTAACGTTGCATGCATTTCGTGTGTTTCTTTATTATCTCACGTCTCATTAGCGCTTTCGGAGTTTTGCGGAAATTTCTCGTTCAATATTTAAGCCGCGCGCGCCGCACGCAGGCATTTGCAGTAATACAACTCGATCTACTGTGATGAGCGATTTAGTATTTAGGCCAATGCACTTGAACGATTCATCCCGATATTTATAGTCAGCCGCATCTCGAGACGCATTTTAAATGGCTCTCAAGTGTCCGTTGCGACAGGGTTTTTCGCTTTTGTCATTTCCTCTCTTAACTCCGTGAAACGCCATTATCCATAAAATGTAGAACTTTGCCACTAAGACGAACTAACTAATGGAATAAACCGAGCGTTTCATCGTTCGAAAGAGAGAAACCAACTCATTAAAGCACCAGGCGGAATTAGGTAGGTCGATCGGTTCAGAAGTTCGGTTTCAAAGATCGCCTGACCGGGCACAGTCCTGTAATTGGATATGCATTCACTCGAACACTTCTTGCTGACGCCTTTGCTTCGTGGTCCGTTGAATCATTTGCTGTTGCCACCGGTTATACACTTGAGTTGCCTTTACAGAGTGGAAAGCAATATGCAAAAGCATGCATTAGAGTTGTATAAAGGCAAAAAAGGTATAAAAGATAAGTAATACAAAGAGAAACATTTCCGTCATATCTTTGATTCGAGCTTCGCGCTCAGAGAATTCAACGTTTGATATGTTACGTTCAATATGATAAAAAAGTGCAAATTATATTGTACGTTGTATATTTTCTACTTTGAAGAAAAGTCCAAATATTATTTCGGAATTGAAATGACCAAACCTTTATCCTATATATATATATGCTATTTTTATCTGCTTATTTATGGCTCAGCTGAAGCATGGATTCGGAAGAACATGCGCGAAGATAAAAATACTGATAACATTAGATTGGTTCGTACGGAGATTAAATATAATATATCGGTAATCCATTCCGTTCATCCTGCGTGTATAGCATCGATATGTGATACGGCAATGAAATATATCTTGTGGTATATATATACATACACATAATATACTATTTGTTATCTCATTGCGATGAATATATCGGCAGACGAGATTCAACTCTCGAGGCAATAACGTTTCGAGTATTTATAATCCTAGCTTGCAATGCCAGACATTGAAATATTAATTAACTGCAATCAAATTGGAATAAGAACTTCATATACACAAGAGAAGATATGTCATCGAATTTAAAAATATATTAAAATAACTTTTAAAATATAAATCAAATGTGCATTTTAAATATGTAACACAAAGGAAATATTAAAACAAGTTGCATTGTATTAATAAGAAAGTTATTTTATTCTTCTAATAAGAAAGTTATTCTCTACTTTGATTATATACATATACGTATAAACTACACATGTCTTGACTATATATTGACTGTACATATTGGATGTTTCAAAAGTAAAAGTCAATCGCTCGGGAGGTAATTAGAGACATAAAAAGAGAAAAAAAGTTGATATAAACATAGATCCAAAAATGTGCGTTATTTTGAAGTTATCACAATTTGAAATTTGTAATTACAATCCATGTGATTTTTATTTTTGGCGTCATTTTTAAAATCCTTTAGTTTATCAAGAAGCACGGTAATGTGCGCGAGCACACTGTGCCTCTTATACGCGAAATTTAGGTATTGAGAAATTTGAGATTTTCACGGAGCAATTTTTCAGTAACGACTGAACCGATCAATTTCGTTTTAATCTTAATCGAATTAACAATTAATAATTAATAGAGATTACTCTCGGGCTCTGTAGTTTCTAAACTAATAAATATATGAATATAAGGTCATTAAAGGAGCCGTTCGCAGGATGTTATGCGGAAATGTGAGTATATATATATATATATAAATTCCAAATTGAATGGTTATTCTAAAACAAAAAGTCCTTTATATATATATATATATATATATATATATATATATAAAGGACTTTTTGTTTTAAAATAACCATTCAATTTGGAATTTCCTTTCCAACCACCCGATTAACCAGAAAAAAGGCACAGTGACAGGTCTTATTGATAGAGCCTTCTTTTTATCTCATCCTGACTTTCATAATAAAAACTTTGACTACATAATTAACATTCTCCTTGACAATAATTACCCTCTTGACTTCATTTATAATATTTTTAAACAAAGACTAAAATATAATTTTTTAAAGAATAACGACTTTAAGACCTTCTTGACTAATAATATCCTTGACAAAAAACCTCCTCGTTAGTTTGTGATGCCTTATACACAGTTTGTCCGGAAAGTTCCCGGACTACGTGAATTAAAAATCGAAAATGAAAGATATGGTTTATTAAACAAGTTTACACTTCA
>NW_018020719.1:0-3050 GCF_002006095.1 Pseudomyrmex gracilis
AAGACTCTTCATAGTTGATGAGTGGAAAAAAAGTTCTTTTCCTATCCGACTGCGACAATGTTGTAGAACGATTGTCGCAATAACTACCGATCACCGACTGTCGACAAACGACTAGCGTCATCCGACAGCGACATACGACTTATTGTAGAACAGGCTTAAGTGATGATCTTTCAACCGGTGAGTTTTCTGAACATAACCAATTTAAGTTGTCTGAACGGACCCTATGATAGCACCTTTACTTGCTTGCTGCTTGGCGTATGGACGAACTTAATTCTGTCCTATGAGCTGAGCCATATATGCACTTGCTTGCTGCTGCTGCAGTGCATCGTGCTGCGTGCTGCAAGCGTCTGCAAAACTGATATCTCTGTGAATAAAATGTCGGAAGTAGCGGTGCAACAACCGCCGCCGATAGAAAATGAAGATAATGCTCCTTCGTCACAGCCGATTGTGGGCATTATTTATCCGCCGCCAGAAGTTAGGAGTATCCTTTACCAAAAATCAAACATTTGTTGAAATGCGAGTAATGTCATAACTATGTACTGCAGGGCGTTGCTGGAAAAAAACTGGTGCAAGTACAAATTTATATTTTTTTATGCGATACATTCGAAGTTGCCAGTCAGCTCTGATTTACCACTTTGTTTGTTTGTCATAAGAAGTATTGTTTTTTTTCTTATTAAAAACTTCAGATATTGTTGACAAAACTGCCAGCTTTGTGGCGAGGAATGGGCCGGAGTTTGAGTCTAGAATCAGACAAAATGAGTTGGGCAATCCCAAATTCAATTTTTTAAACTTCGGTGATCCCTATCACGCTTATTATCAGCACAAAGTGAAAGAGTTTAAAGAAGGTAAAGGCCAAGAGCCTATGGTAGGTTCAATTCCTCTGAAGGGTGTTAATCTTACCGCACATCAGAAGCAGCAGGAGATTTTGAAACAAGTTGAACAACCATTTGTGCCTAAGGATCCACCAGCCGAGTTTGAATTCATAGCAGATCCTCCGTCTATATCAGCTCTTGATCTGTGTGTAATAAGTTTCGTGTGTAATTATTGTTTCTTTTTATATAAAAAGTGTACAAAATTGTGTGTTTCTTTTTTAGAGATATTGTCAAGCTAACAGCTCAATTTGTTGCACGTAATGGAAGACAATTCTTGACAAATCTAATGAATCGCGAGCAAAGAAATTTCCAATTTGACTTTTTGCGCCCTCAACATTCCTTGTTTCAGTACTTCACTAAACTTTTAGAGCAATATACCAAGGTAGAACAAAAATAAGTAATTGTTTTGCTATAAATAGTGACATAAATTTTTACTGCGTGAAATTTCAAATTTTATATATTCCAACAGGTACTGATTCCACCTAAGGATTTACTGTCACGTCTTAGAGATGAAGCTTCTAACAGGGACAAAATCTTGGAGCAAGTAAAATATCGCGCTGAATATTTAAAATATCAAGAG
This sequence comes from Pseudomyrmex gracilis, assembly GCF_002006095.1. Lineage (NCBI taxonomy): Eukaryota > Metazoa > Arthropoda > Insecta > Hymenoptera > Formicidae > Pseudomyrmex > Pseudomyrmex gracilis. The sequence continues at coordinate 1,453 of NW_018020719.1, forward strand.
GCACAGAGACGTAAAGAAGAAGAAGAATTAGAAAGGGAGAGAGTTGCGTATGCGCAGATTGATTGGCACGATTTTGTTGTGGTCGAAACTGTGGATTATCAACAATTTGAAGTCGGCAATTTTCCAGCGCCAACCACACCGGACGAAGTTGGCGCGCGTGTTCTCATGCAGGTTTGATCTAACAATTTTGTTTTTTAAAATGTTTATTTCACTAGTTGGAAGATAAAATCTTTGATTCACATCAAATATTGAATTACTTGAAAAGATTTTTGTTTACGTTTGTGTAGGAACGTATAGAGGAAGGTGAAGATGTGGAAATGCAAATCGATAGTGATGCGGAAGAGGAAACACAAGCGCGTACGGAAGGCGAGAAAGATCGTGCGAAAGACAACAATCAAGTAAGTGTTTTTTAATATTTATTTATATTAAGACACGATTTTATTGTATCATATGTTACTATTTTTCACATTACTATTTCAAGGTGGAAGATATGGAAGAAGATTCTAGCGAGGAAGACGACGTATCTCCACCGGGTGACACTCACAAATCCAAAGAACTCAAACCGCGCGAAACTAATATGCAGCCTCCGCCATTACCACCTACGCCAGGAAATGTGGTGGTCAAGAAAGGATACGATCCGAAACTACACGGTAAAAAAAAAAACATACCTTTCTATCAATCGCTGTATTAATCGCTTGGATAAAAAAATTTTATTCTTAATATAATTGTTACAGTTAATAAAACTGCTCGTCCTGTGGCTCCGGATGAATATTTGATCTCGCCGATTACTGGCGAACGTATACCTGCTAGTAAAGTGCAAGAACACATGCGTATCGGACTGTTGGATCCGCGCTGGGTCGAACAGAGAGACAAGCATCTGGACAAATTGGCGCAGGAAACCGTATTTGCACCGGGCACGGCGATCGAAGCGAGTCTCAAACAGCTTGCCGAGAGACGTACCGATATATTTGGTGTCGGTGACGAGGAAACCGCGATCGGTAAGAAGATCGGCGAGGAGGACAAGAAGAAGGATGATAAAGTCACTTGGGACGGTCACACCTCAAGTGTGGAAGCGGCTACGAGGGCTGCGCGCGCGAATATCACGCTGGAAGAACAGATTCATCAGATACACAAGGTCAAGGGTCTTCTTCCCGACGAAGAGAAAGAGAAGATCGGTCCGAAACCGGTGAATCGTGCGACCGAACTTACTCATATGGCTGCCGCTGCTTCTAAACCGCAAGCTACTTTGAAAGCACCTCCGAAACCTCCCGCGCCGAAGCCTATACCGGTGCCCACTCAACCGCCTCCACCGCCAGCCATGAGTATGCCTGCCCCCATGGGCATACCCCAGCCGATGATGCCGCAGGCGCCGATGATGATGATGCCTATGCCACCTATGTCGGCCAGACCGCCACCTTTGATGAGTACGAAACTATATTCCATATATAATCTTGAAAAATATTATTGCACTTTTATAGACAAAGGTAAACGAAACTAAATTGTCTGTTGCAGCGCCAGCAATGTCACCGTTCATGCCGACACCACCTCCGATACAGCCACCGATGCCACCCGCTGTAAGTAATTTGTTTTTTTTTTTT
>NW_018020719.1:3875-6870 GCF_002006095.1 Pseudomyrmex gracilis
AATCTAGCAAAATGATATAGGACTTTTCGACTCAGTTTTATTCCTTCTACCTGCCTACGAGAGATGTTAAACCAATTCTGGGACACCCTGTATATATACATATTTAACGATCGTTAATCAAAGTTTACAAACACAGAAATGAGATTGCAAGTAAATATCAGATTCTACAAACTCTTGACTTTCAATTTCTAGGGAATGTTCTTCAAGGATAGTAACACCCTCGCGTATTATAATTTAACTTCGGGCAATGTTATCAATCTGTTGCCGAAAGAAAGAGGTGGTAGGAAAAAGTAAAAAGACGAAAACATTTGAAAAATATACACGCACCTAATATATATTGTATTAATAATATAATATTGGACCAGAGAGAGTTATTGCGCCGTCAGCTATTTATAGAAATGAATCCAAAAATACATATATTTGATGAAAATATACGTCATATTTATTTAATCCGCCATCCAATTGGAGGGCAAGCGGGGGCCGTACGATTCGTACGGCGCTTGTTGGCGAGCAACCGCCCCGCTTGCTCCCCTCCGATCCCTCGCCTACTCTTCGAATTCCTGACGCGCAGTGTACGTTCCTCAGGGCGTCCCATTGAGCGGAAATCTATAGCGGAACGGAATGTGCGGAACCAGCTCGACCAATCGTAACCACAGAATAAGCGAAGGAAAGAAAACGGAATGGCTATGATTGGTCGAGCTGGTTCCGCACATTCCGTTCCGCTATAGCTTTCCGCTCAATGGGACGTCGCCCTCAGTCTGAGTTTTACAATAAAGTACACCGGCATTGTTACCGTTTCCAGTACTATGATGTACAGACGGCGTCATTAATTCAAAGAATAGGCGCGAGGATCACATAAAGGGTCGTCTACAATGGAGAGTTGTAGGCCGTAACAGTAAGAAATTGACAAATCACAATCGATTATTCTTCTGTACTTAATCTGTGATTGGTCAATTTCTTACTATTACGGCCTACAACTCTCCATTGTAGACGGCTCTTAACAAAACGTTCAAAAATAATAAATATTTTTATAAGTGTAAAAGTTTTAATTTGCTGTTTATAAAAATAATATATATTGTTCTTTGTGTCTTATAAACAGTAATATAAAAGGTATAAGAATTGTAATTATTTCGCGTTTTTTAACACACGTCTTTCATTGGCTAACAGTAAGGCAGTAGGCAGTGCGAAATGGGAATTGCCCATTTTGTTATTCCCGTCGGTTCTTCACCGGAAAATAATTTACTCTCTACTCCTACAGTCTTAAAGCCTCTTGCACAATGCGAGGGAATAGTGATAGCGATAAGCAATAGACACAGAATTCCAACTCATCGAAAATTTTGTCGCTATTGCTTATTCCGTTTTCTGATCTGCATTGATACGTGTGTATTTTTATATGTTAGATTCCGCTGTTCTTACCGGTATTTATAGATATAAACTCTTTAAAATTGGTGTTATTTCTATTGCTATTGCTATTCCTTTCAATGTGTAAGGGGCTTTACTATCTTCATTGTAAACTAGCCATTAGACGAAACGAAACACACTCTTAAGCTTATGTCACACTACGGATTAAGATTGAGATTGGATTGCACTTTGGCCAATCAGAGCGAAGATCACTAAACTTAAGATTGATTTTCTTTCTTCTGATTGGCCAAATTTCAATACAATCTCAATTCCAATCCGTAGTGTGACACAGGCTTTACGTCCTCTCTTCTTGGCTACGTATTCCCGCGCTCGGTATATACATACATCTGACTAATTTAAATTTTACAATTGTTAATACATACAAATATTTATAGCAAAACCAAAACTAAACATAAGCAGAGAAAGAAATATAGACGAAAGATTTTAGAGAAAAGCAGATGCAAACTGAGCACTATTTTTATCATGGCCTATATTGATACAAACTACAGGTTAAAATGTGCAGTTCGTGAAGGAAACCTAGAAAGAGCAAGGGAGTTACTTACTTATCTTGGACTATCTTATTTACAAACATGGTCACAAGGATATGATTTACTTTGTGTTGCTATTCGGAATAGGCATACAGAAGTCATTAAACTACTTTTAACAAACGGTTGTAAAGTTAACAGCTACACTAACAAATCTTATAATACTCCACTTCATTTTGCTGTTATAATAGGTGACATAGAAATTGTTAAGATGCTGTTGGACAGAGGTGCTAACGTTAATACTCAAACACAGTTGTTTGGAACAACTCCGCTTCACGATGCGATGGATAATGAGGAAATAGAAATTGCTGAATTACTTTTAAATCATGGAGCTAACGTTAATGCCAGTAATAAGTCAGGTATAACTGTAAATTGCAGCTGAGAAAAGATATTTACAGATTGATGAACATCTTTTAAAACATGGAGTTTTATGTTAATGCGACATTTATCTCTTTCTTTACACTAGGTGATACACCACTGTGGTTTGCTGTTTACCAAGGACATGTAGATACTGTTAAGATGCTGTTAGACAGAGGTGCTAACATTAATACTATATCATATAAAAATTATCGTCGCTTTTATGAAAGCTTCTATTGTGAACAAATTGCTGAGATTCTTAAGCAGCATATAGTTAAGATGAAAACTGCAAAGTTATACGTAAGTGAACACTTATCAATGAGGTGTAATTACGAAAACATGAAGGATTTACAGGATAAATGTGAAAAAGAAGTAGCTATCATGAAGAATGAGAAAATTAGTAATATTAACATATCATTTTACGATATCTTGATAAAAGATACAACTCGATTAGCAATATACATGAGAAATGTAAATGTAGTGCAGGTTTTAAGATCAGACGAGTATAAAACAAAATTTCCAATATACGCTAGCATGATAAAAAATATGTTTAGAAAAGGTATGGAAAGGAAAGAGTTGCTCGAACAAGGCACTAAAATTTTCTATTTTTTCTGTAACTTCCCTGAGCTACCACATGAGTGTATTGAACAAATATTTAGTTACCTAAGTGATAACGACGTAAGAATTTTAAT
>NW_018020719.1:8095-12649 GCF_002006095.1 Pseudomyrmex gracilis
AATATATTACATTATTTAATATAATTACTAATTAGTATATATTTTTAAATTTAAAAATAGCAGTCAGTAATTGCGTAGCAAGTGACACTTTTGCATACAAAAAATTTTCGTATAAATTTAAGAATTGAAGTCCAGATTAACAATTATTAAACGCTTACAAGTTTATACACATAGAGAACGGTTTCTTTAAATTTAATAATCCGATTTGTTTGACTCATATTTGTTGCATTCAAATAACATAATTGTATACCAAACAACAATTTTGTTGAATGATACTTTGTATTGTTACGTTATACTAAATCATAATATGAAGAAAATAATATAAGTGCTTGAAATAATTTATCTCAACAAAATAATGTTTCATTAGGTTTTTTTCTTCATTAAATAAACCATTATTTAATGAGAAAATCAATTTTTAACATAAATGTAACAGACTATATTTGATTTAAATATAGGATTATTTGAGACACAGTGTTAAAATTTGGTTGCGTTGTAAAAATGTACTTTAAATCATATTTAATATTAATAAGAGAGATAAATATTTTTACTCATTGCAGGTACATTGCACTACAATAATTTTAATAAAATAATATTTTGAAGAAATAATAAATGAATAGTGTAAGATAGCGTGAGAATAAGTAGATAAACATAATCGTTTTAGTAAGGAACAAGTAGTTTTGCGGACTGAGTGCAGGTGCTGAGAATACGACGGAGGCGTTTCGAGTTCTCGAATCCCGCTATCATCTTTAGGATTTTTTCAGGTTTCTTTTAATGAAATTTATAAGTTGATTGGCGAGCTGAACCGGGCTTTCAAAAATTAATTCAAGTGAAATCTCTTAGCTGTGTAAAAGCGCGAGTCGCGAAAAATTCTTTTTTATTGAATTTTTAGATGTATTTAACTTAATAAACTATTTTGTTCCGTCTCACGCTTAACGTAAACACTATGCAAACTTTCAGAAACGCTTTATACAAACGCCTTTCAAACGCTGTAGCGTTGCAATTTCTGCTCTATGAATTCTCTACTGATCGTTTCAAAACTTTCAACGAATTTCCGCAAAACGCTCATACAAACGTCAAATAAACGCTTATAAAACTTCTCATTTTCGTCAAGGCATCTAATAGATGTCTAAAGCCTATGTCACACAACGGATTAGGATTGAGATTGGATTGCAATTGGGGCCAATCAGAGCAAAGATTACCAAACTTAGGATTAATTTTCTTTCTTCTGATTTGTCAAATTTCAATCCAATCTCAATCCCAATCCGAAGTGTGACATAGGCCTAATGGATGTCTGGATGGATGGATGTCTGTGTGGGTAGAAGTTGAAATTAGATTAGAAAATAGCTTTTATACTGAATAAATTATACTGATGTGTAAATAAATGAACTTACATTTGTCATTAACATCTACATTGTCGTTTGTAAATAAAACATTGTTATTATCCATATATATATTTTTGTTTATGAAACATTCCTGTAAGGGTGCTGTGTCTAATATTGCATTATATGCATTGCAATGTTTGCATGTAAAACCATCTGCTTCAATAAATTAGGTAATAAAATTATTATTTAATCATTAGTAAAATTGATATTTTTTAATTGCATGCTGAAATATAAATATATTGGAGAATTGTAGAAGATTAATATTTTAAGGACATCAAGTGACACGAGATCTATTAAAACACGAGAGAATAGTTATGTCAATACTTATTATTACATTTTTATAACAAATAATAAAATAATTTAAAAAATATGTATCACATACTTTCCATGATTAATACTGTTTCGAATATAATTTGAAAGCACAGCAGAAAACAGTCTACAAAGGCTGTGTTTTAAAATTCACTGCCAGCGCTAAAGATCTATAGTTTAAGTCACATATATTATACAATTTTAGCACTGGCAGCGTGCTGGCAGTAAATTTGGAACACAGCCAAAAATAGCATTCTATAGAAAAATAAACGGAAAAAAGTTGGTATTGTAAGAGATTTATTTAACTTGCGTTAATTAATCCAGCGATCAGCGACCCCTTTCGTTCACTGAGGCCGAAAACTCGCGATTTATCGAAGAGATACAATCGATTGTATTACTAGCGATAACAGAGCAGGCGGCGCTGACAGCGGCCGGCCTAGCTATCCAAAAGCGGAGCCAAAAGACGAAAATCAGAAAACGTCCGGCTCGTGAAATAGTTAAACGTTTATTAGCGGCTTTGTGGCAGTATTCTCTTACCTTTGTACAGCGCTCGATAGTAAAAGACAGTGCTTAATTATAAAAGTTAGTAAAACATTTATTCAGTTTATTTGTAAGTTTTTGGTGATTGGTAACTTTAAAGAAAGATTTGTGATATTACTTATATTTCTCTTTTCTTTCCGTTCCTCACCGTAACGTCCCCTTTCGCTTTTGCTCAAGGGTTATTCTTACAGTATTCATGGAGTGACACAGTTGAACCAGAGAGAAGCCTGAGAGCGGCCATGCCATTGTAGTTTCTTACGACGGTTTCAGCCGCTGGTTTTAGCCGTAATTCCACAAAAGCGGAACTCAAAGACCGTTCTACATTAAACGCAAGTTTAATCTCAGATCTCGTGGAATTTATTAATTGCAGAGTCAAATCAGCCAATCGACCAACGTGATTGATCAGTTCCACGAGACCTGCTACTTGAGTTTCATGGAGAACGGCTTTTGAGTTCCATTTTTGTGGAAATACGGCTAAAACCAGCGGTTGAAACCGTCGTAAAAAACTACAATGGCATGGCCATTCTCTCTGGTTGAACCAGAGAGAAGCCTGAGAGCGGCCACGGCCCATATATGTAATACTCCTTTATTGCTAGTACGGTGCCGACCTGAAGCCACATGTTACGGTGCAGACAATATAGTAGCCTCTCTCTCCAGCTGCTTTGTGCGCATGCGGTGAACATTCAAGCACGTTTGGGCATTTCTCTTTTTCGCGTTCTTTCCAATGCTTTATCTCGCTCGCACTCGCTTAGTAGACGCGCCTGCGCATAATGACGCTCGACTATCTATGCCCATATTTGGACTTCGTTCGTCTCCCTTTCTCGGGCCTCGTGCCTCTCATTGCGAAGATACGCGACTAGCAATATAGGAGTATTACATATCAGAGAGAAACCTGAGAGCGGCCATCCTATAGTAATTTTTTACGACGGTTTCAGCCGCTGGTTTTAGCCGTATTTCCACAAAAGTGGAACTCAAAGGCCGTTCTACATTAAACGCAAGGCGCAGGTCTCGTGGAACTGATCAATCACGTTGGTCGATTGGCTGATTTGACTCTGCAATTGGTCAATTCCACGAGATCTGCGACTTGCGTTTAATGTAGAACGGCCTTTGAGTTCCACTTTTGTGAAAATACGGATAAAACCAGCGGCTGAAACCGTCGTAAAAAATTACATTAGGATGGCCGCTCTCAGGTTTCTCTCTGTTACATATATGACTCCTACAGTCTTACTATCTTCATTGTAGACTAGCCATTAGACGAAACGAAGCACACTCTTAAGCTTATGTTACACTACAGATTAAGATTGAGATTGGATTACAATTTGGCCAATCAGAGCGAAGATCACTAAACTTAGGATTGATTTTCTTTCTTCTGATTGGTCAAATTTCAATACAATCTCAATCCCAATCCGTAGTGTGACACAGGCTTTACGTCCTCTCTTCTTGGCTACGTATTCCCGCGCTCGGTACATACGTACATGTGACTAATTTAAATTTTACAATTGTTAATACATACAAATATTTATAGGAAAACCAAAACTAAACATAAGCAGAGAAAGAAATATAGAAGAAAGATTTTAGAGAAAACCAGATGCAAACTGAGCACTATTTTTATCATGGGCTATATTGCAACAAACTACAGGTTAAGACGTGCAGTTCGTGAAGGAAACCTAGAAAGAGCAAGAAAGTTACTTACTTATCTTGGACTATCTTATTCACAAATATGGTCAGAAGGATATGTTTTACTTCGTGATGCTATTTGGAATAGGCATACAGAAGTCATTAAACTACTTTTAACAAGCGGTTGTAAAGTTAACAACTACACTAAAAAATCTTATAATACTCCACTTCATTTTGCTGTTATAAATGGTGACATAGAAATTGTTAAGATGCTTCTAGACAGAAGTGCTAACATTAATATTGGAAATCAGTTTGGCAGAACTCCGCTTCACAATGCAATGGAAAATAAGAAAATAGAAATTGCTGAATTACTTTTAGATTATGGAGCTACTGTTAATGCCAGTGACAGTTTTGGTACACATTTATATTGCACTTGAGAAAATATATATATAAATTTTTGAACATTTTTTAAAACATGGAGTTTATGTTAATTTTACATATATATCTACATTTACACCAGGTGTTACTCCACTGTGTCTCGCTGTTCGCCAAAGACATGTAGATGGTGTTAAGATGCTGTTGGACAGAAGTGCTAACGTTAATACTCAAACACAGTGGTCTGGAACAACTCCGCTTCACGATGCGATGGAAAATAAGCAAATAGAAATTGCTGAATTACTATTAAATCATGGAGCTAACATTAATG
>NW_018020719.1:14344-35715 GCF_002006095.1 Pseudomyrmex gracilis
AAATCATGGAGCTAACGTTAATGCCAGTAATAAGTCAGGTATAACTGTAAATTGCAGCTGAGAAAAGATATTTACAGATTGATGAACATCTTTTAAAACATGGAGTTTTATATTAATTCGACATATATCTCTTTTTTTGCACCAGGTGTTACACCACTGTGTCTTGCTGTTGAAAAAGAAAATGTAGAAGCTGTTGCGATGTTGTTAGACAGAGGGGCGGATATTAATGCTATATCATATAACGATTATTCTGACTTTTCTCGTCGCATCTATTATGAAGAAATTGCTGATTTTCTTACACAGCATATAGTTAAGATAAAAGCTGCAAATTTATTTGTAAGTGAACAATTAGTATCATTATGCAGCAATTATGAAATAAAAGATTTACAGGATGAATGTGAAAAAGAAGTCGCTATCATGAAGAATGAGAAAATTAGTAATACTACCATATCATTTTACGATATCTTGATAAAAGATACAAATCAAGTAGCAATATACATGAGAAATGAAAATGTAGTGCAGGTTTTAAGATCGGACGAGTATAAAACAAAATTTCCAATATACTCTAGCATGATAAAAAATCAGTTCAGAAATGGTATGGAAAGAAAAGAGTTGCTTGAACAAGGCACTAAAAGTTTGTATTTTTTCTGTAATTGTCCTGAGCTACCACGTGAGTGTATTGATCAAATATTTAGTTACCTAAGTGATACTGACATAAGAATTTTAATAGATGCTTGGAAGTCTGTTAGTGTCAGTAATTTTAATACTGATGTTAATGATGATAGAAATTACTTCAAATACATCTAAAGTGCTATAAAATTATCGTTGCTTTTATAACTGCTACTATTGTAAAGAAATTGCTGAGATTCTTGAACAGCATATAGTTAAGATGGAAACTGCAAATTTATACGTAAGGGAACACTTCTCAATGAGTCGCAATCACAAAATGAAAGATTTACAGGATAAATGTGAAAAAGAAGTAGCAATCTTGAAGAATGAAAAAATTAGTAATACTAACATATCATTTCATGATATTTTGATAAAAGATACAAATCCATTAGCAATATATATGAGAAATGAAAATGTAGTGCAGGTTTTAAGATCAGACGAGTATAAAACAAAATTTCCAATATACTCTAGCATGATAAAAAATTAGTTCAGAAATGGTATGGAAAGAAAAGAGTTGCTCGAACAAGGCACTATAAGTTTCTATTTTTTCTGTAACTTTCCTGTGCTACCATTTGAGTGTATTGAAAAAATATTTAGTTTCTTAAGTAATAATGACATAAAAATATTAATAGATACTTGTAAATCTGTTAGTATCAGTAATCTTAATAACTGATAATTATGATGTAGCAATTACTTGAAATACATCTCTAAAGTGATATTTTTTTTTTTTTTTTTTATTAGGTATTTAACGTGCCTGTAGCTCTAATTAGGCTATTAGACACATTTATGTCGAAGATCAAGATTTTTCTTTTTCGAAGTCAATTTGTGCAGTTCTTTTTGTTCCTACTACCACGCGATACACGGCCGTCTTTTCACAGTAGACGTACCTATCTGTGTCGGGCTCGTGCTCAAAGTTGTTGTGACTTGTGATCGCCTTGTGGGAGGGAAATAAATTCGGAATTACATCCGAATTAATTTTTGGAGACCCGATTTAGGTCGCCGATCAACCGAAAACCTCGGTTGAAGGGAACCGGCCCGGAAAAAATCCTTAGGTGGTGAGCGGATTCGAACTCGGGACCTCCGGGTTCGCAGCCCCTGCACTCAGGCCGCGAGACCACTGGGCCGGTCTCATCTAAAGTGATATGTGTGTAAGTTAAAGAGCCGTCTACAATGGAGAGTTGTAGGCCGTAATAGTAAGAAATTGATTAATCACAGACAAAATACAGAAGAATAATCGATTGTGATCACAATGAAAACGTCAGTGAACTGCGCGGAGTGCTCACACACACCAGGCGCGTGGCTCACTGACGTGCGCCTGGTTAAAGATCGGCGCTGATTGGCCTGATTTACTCAATAATTACTCTTTTATTATAAATAATTGAAAAAAATGGTTCGGGACTTTTCGACTCAGTTTTATTCTTTCTACCTACCTACGAGAGATTGTACGGCAATTCTGGGACACCCTGTATATGCATAAGCTCGCGCACTCTAAGGGCGACGTCCCATTGAGCGGAAATCTATAGCGGAACGGAATGTGCGGAACCAGCTCGACCAATCATAGCTATTCCGTTTTCTTTCCTTCGCTTTTTCTTTGATTACGATTGGTCGAGCTGGTTCCGCACATTCCGTTCCGCTATAGATTTCCGCTCAATGGGACATCGCCCTTAAGTAGTCTTATATCTCTATGCCGCTAACACGCTAAGCGAAACCGGCGAACCGGCACATTGCGACAGGCACATTGCTCCCCCCTTTTTCCATCTAGGAACTTGTCGCGGTTTTCTTGTCATCTCTGGTTCTCACTCCTTCGCGGCTCGTCGGTACCGCATGGTCTTGTGTTCTGTGACAGTCTTATTACACATAATCTGTAAATTAATCATGGCCGAGAACAAAGAACGCACCTTCATAATGGTCAAGCCGGACGGCGTACAACGGGGTCTGGTTGGCAAAATTATTCAACGATTTGAGGACAAAGGCTTCAAATTGATAGCAATGAAGATGCTCTGGGTAAGTACCGGTTTGCTTACGTGGACTTTTACCGCATTGCGTTGCAACTCGAGCGATGAGTAAAAAATCCGTTGTGTTCTTCCAAAATTCAAGACTCGAAAATCTTACGCTAATCTTACGCGAGCATTTTGTCCGTTCCTATTTTTTTATTTTTTATCGACAAGTGTGTTTTACATCTACAAGCACATGGAATACTCTTATTCGCAATACTTGTCTGTAGTACATATTCGAGAATGTCTTTTTTTTATCCGTATTAGAAAGAAAAGGATAGACTGTGAACTAGTGCGACCAGTTCAGGGAAAAAAAAACAAACCTATTTATGTTTGAATTATCTGACGTGATTGTAATGCTTCTCTTCGATTCACTAATTTGATAAGCGGTATGACCTTAGTGACGTAATCGAAAGCGAAATGACGTCATATAAGTCGTAACATATTTGAAAACAAAAAAATCTTATCGCGTATCGTGTAAACTGAGTACAATTGAACAATCGTCTCACACATGAGCTAAAAAAAAATTAATTTATCGCAGACTAAACTATTATGTCAACTTGTTTACGGGTCACAATATGTGTATAAAAAGCATTAGTTATTTTAATTATTTGAATATTTCTAATTATGTTAAAAATTATAATGTGGACTTCCAAATTTGTCTTTAGAACCACTTCTTTTTCTTAATTGTGTGGTTTGTATATGTATTACTTGCAGCCTACTGAAGAACTTTTAAAGAAACATTACGCTGATTTGGCCTCAAGACCCTTCTTTCCAGGTTTGGTCAAGTATATGAGCTCAGGACCAGTTGTACCGATGGCAAGTATCTCGTATGACTAAAACTGACACGATTTTTCAAGAGAAATAACTAATAAGTGACAATAAATTTTAATATTGATATTAATCTGTGTTTCTTTTTATGATATTTTAGGTCTGGGAAGGCTTGAATGTCGTGAAAACTGGTCGTGTGATGCTGGGTGAAACAAATCCTAAAGATTCCGCACCTGGTACAATCCGCGGTGACTTTTGCATACAAGTGGGCCGTAACATCATTCATGGATCTGATTCTGTCGAATCAGCCAATAAGGAAATTAATCTATGGTTCGGCGAGAAGGAAGTTATTGATTGGACGAATGCAGCTGAAAAATGGATCTATGAGTAACTGTGATAGAGGATAAGTTTTCCAGATGTTACGTATTTTACGAAATACTTCCCTAGAAAAATATTCCACAAGCCTATACTGCCAGTCGAATTGTACGCAATTATCTCTCGAATTATCGAAAACACAGATGTTAGATTCTAAGAGAAACATCTTTCACAGTTTGTACTACATAACAGATTGACGAAGTTGTGTAACTTGTATTCAGTTTTTAATCGTTGAATGTTAAAAAAAAAAATTCAAAAACATCAACGTTTGTAAAATACAATCGCAATGTCTTTGAGAAACTTTACACAATTGAAATAGATACATATTTATAAAGTATGAAATTTATTGGAACAATAACTTATGATAAAAGCGAACGTAAAAAAGAAAAAATTACATAACTATAAAATCTGCTATCAAAAAATAGTTATTGTAAAAGCTACATCTAATTGCTATTGGAATCGTATACACAAAATAAAAGTTGTCATGTGTAACGAAAATAAGCCACTGGATCATACCGTATGAAAAAAAATTTATAAAAAAAAAACAAAAAAAAGTTGAATTTTTTCTTAATGGGAGATGTCTACAAAAATGAACTATCGTGCTGTGTATCGCAAAAAAAACCAAACCAAGGTATCAAATTTTTATGCAAAATGAGTTATTATGTGTGAATCAACATAATGTTTTTTTTTTTTAAGTTCTTCAGTAGACTGTAAGTAATTGATATTAAAAGTTTTCATACTGTATGTCGTAAAAAAATAAAGAGAAATCAAAAACGTCCATACTTTTTACGCAATAACAGTTATCTCGTGTATCGTATTGTACAAATAAGATACCGTGACATCCTACCAATAAAACAAAAAATAGTTGTTTAAATTTTACGCAATAGGATAGTGTCCGACCGAAACTAGTTTTTACAACCGAAACCGAATTTCGGTTTCTGTCTCAGTTTCGGCCGAAACCGAAACCAAAACCGAAACTTCTTTTTGTGGTAATTCCTTATTACAGTTTTTTAGTTTGAGCCTGTTTCTGTAAAGTTTAGCTAGCTGCAGGTGCGTATGTGTTTAAAAAAGCCCTTATTCGATAAACAAATAACTTTATTGCTCTTAAACAATCAACAAAAAAAAGTACCACAAACGGTCTTCTGTATGTGAGGTGAGGTGTGTAATTCACATAGAAAGAAAATCATTGATTAATGCAGTTTTTATTATCTCACACACACACACACAAGTCTGTACTAATATCACACAATTAGTATTATTACAGTCTATTTGACAGTCAAAGTTTTAGTTATACAAATAAATTAAAATTTGAGTTTGTAACAAAAAATATCAACATGTCAAGTACCTATTATTAATTCAAAGGCATATAATTACGCATTATCATAATAATAATTATGAAGTTGCCAACAAAAAATAGGTAAAAAAAAACTTTTATACTTAAGATTAAGAAAACAAAAACAAATTTTTTCTTTTATCTAAAAAACGAAATAACTTCTATCTAATCTTTGGTTATTATTTAGCGCGACAAGTCGACAACTCACGAACACGAAAGAAGTTTCGGTTTTAGTAGTAGTTTTGGCCGGTTCGCTGCCAAAACCGAAACTAAAACGAAACTTCAATTTTTTGCCGAAACTGGCCGAAACCGAAACCAAAACCGAACCTTCGGTCGGACACTACAATAGGAATTAACTTCCTAACCTAACCTCTCGTTCGACAATTCTAGAGAACTCTCGAATTCTCCCTTTCACGTGTTTCCGGCAATAACGTTTGCGCAGCGACATTAACGCAATTCGCACGTCGGCGCGTCGATCGCGGTCACCCGGTATGTGACACCGCCGACGATTACCTTGCAACTCGGCCGTCCTGACTATCGAACTTCGTCCCGAAGTTCGCCGATTTAATTATTTTACAACACGTCAACAAGGATCGCAACAAAATTACAATTAATCTCTTCTTATCTATTTATTTATTTATTTTTTTTTCTTTAAACGGTAAGTACAACTTTGTTCAATCGAAACGGTAAGTACAACTTTGTCCAATCGAAACGGTAAGTATAACATATTTAGAACGTTTTATATAATACAAACAACCAATGCTTAATTAACTAATCTAATTTTTTCTACCCTTTTTATAGCAGGATTGTTTCCCCCAATCAACGTACTGATTAAATCCAGCGTTTCATTTAGTCGGCAGTCAGAAATTGAGACATAGATTATTTAACAGATTCTGATACAACCGTGTATATATATGTTCTTTCTTTTCTTTTTTTTTTTTGTTTTTTGTTTTTTTCGCACGGAAGGGGAACAATGTCTTCATACAATATTTCGGAAGGCCTTTTTGTAGACGAGTAATATCAGAAGTAATATCTTTAACTCTGAGATTCGACAGCTGATTACACCGTAACAAGCGCTTGCCATAATTCAGTTGAAAGAACCATATTTTCGACAAAACAAGAATTTTTTTGTTTTTCTTCCATGGTCTCCAAATTTAATGTTTCTGATCTGACGGAGCGCAACCCTCGACGTTTAATGGCACCTATTCGTACAATTTAACTGAGTCTATACGATCGTCGGACTGCGCATCGTGAAATTTATGAACTACCGTAAAAGTCTTTCTTTTAAAATAAATTTAATAAATTTTATTATAAATTTTTTATTATAATTTTTATTATAAATTTTAAAAGAAAGTCCTGATGCAAAATTGCTGGCAAATGCCTGATCCCGAATCATAATATACAAATTTACTGCCATCCGTTTGTTTTTTCAAGAGACGCAAGGTCAGATCGACCGTTATCATTCCAATAACATCCAGCGGTAAACATGTAATATATACAAATCCTTTCGTTTATGGTTTTATCATTTTACAGTAAACGCTGTACTTCACGAAGGAAACAGGACTCCCGGTGCCCACGATCGCCGTCACATCACGCCTGTCGATCCCCATCACGCTGTCCACCTGGACAATGGATCCGCCGAGCTCCAGCCCGTGTGAAACCTCCGAAACAAAACCCACCGCCTAGTCGTCAGGGCCCACTTCGCCGCCAGGGTCGGCTGCTGCCGCGTTGCACCCGGTCTCCTGCCTCAGTCACGCAGGACCGGGCAATCGTACTGGCGGTGTCCCTTCTGTCTGCAATAGAAGCAAGTGAGATTATTGGGACAATTCTGATGACCGTGCCCCGATTTCCCGCAATTACGACAGATGTCAGTCGTCGTGCTATTAGTCTTTACCATTGAGTCTTTACACTTTTTTCTCAGGTTCGACGAATCCCTCTGCAATAATGCGCATTTTCCCTAAGAAATCTCCTAGTGAGTCGCTTGCTATTGAAAGAGCTGCAGCTCTCAATGTACCGGATTTTATGCCACCGATTATTAAGTGTATCGCGTCCTTTACTGGTAAGTCCAACGGATGTATTAACGACTCCTTTGCAAACACATACTGATCGAACGATTCTTTCCCAGGATTCCATTTTCTCGCTTCTACTTTCTGCATGGTCTTATAAAACCAATAAATTCCTCGTTTAAACATTTTCATTAACTCTCGCTTCAAATCATCCCAAGATTCTATCCCATCTTGCTTCAGTTCATACCACTGTTTAGCGAGCTTGACCAGCTTGCTCGACGCTGCCAAAAGAACCACGCCATCCGTTGCGCGGTGGATCACAGAAACTATGTCCACGCGTTTCACCCACACATTCACGTTTTCGTCCTCGCCTCCACCGAATTCCGGAATCTGTGTGGCCAACAACTCAACGGTTATATCGCCATAGCTGTGGCCGTTCGTCGACTCAATCGAATTTCCGTTGGCCAGGACCGCACTCGAAGGCGACCCCGCCTGTCCCTCTCTACCCGGCGCTTCATCGCTACTGCGTCCCGTCCTCGGAGCAACCTCGGGTTCCGTGCCCGACGGCTTTGCCCAACCTCGTTCGGTCAATTGTTGCACCAATTGCAGCATAAATTGTTGCTGCTGTAGTTGCATCTCCATCTGCTGCCGCAAAAAACTTTCTTGCAGCTCACGCTGCTCGCGGATGACGCTCTGCATCTGCGTCAGGACTTCCCTGAGAGAGCTCGCCGTCAACGGCTCCTCCGCCGCCGGAGCCCCGGCTTCCGGCGAGTCCGCTGCCGAACCGAGCTGCACCACATGGTTCAAATTCACGTCAATAATGGCCGTCCTATCTCCAGTGGTCGGGAAGTGGAGCTTCTTTGCTTCCTTTCTTAATTGTTCCAATATCGCCACCTCTAGGGCGTCACGGTCGATGACGGAATGCGTCCCCGGCATGTTCTCGCGGCGTAACTCACTTTACTATTTCCAACAAGCGGCAGAAACAATCACTAATTTTTTTTTCTATTTTCAGGGCGAGCACTCAACCACCACTCGATCTTCTGATCTTCACGTGACCACCGACGGACACCGAAACGACAAAGAGTTTGTCCCTTCTTCTGAAGTTGAAAGATTCGTTCTGAACTTCACCGGACTCTCGATTCTCGGATCTCGACAGGGTCGTTGTTACGACAGTTAATATTTAAGTTCAACACAATAAACTCGACACCAACAGTCACCTTGTCTTATTATTTCAAATATATCCGACACGAGAAAATCGTCAACACGATACGACCGACAAATTCACACAACAATGTTATCTTTCTTTTCACGATTCGAACCAAGGGCAACTGTCCTCGCGGCTCGACAATTTTGACTCCGACACAGCGACTTATTTACGACCGTTCGGTTCGCCGGACACGACAAGAATTCCCGACCGCTCCGATTTTCGCCGGATCATGCCTCTCTCGTTCGACAATTCTAGAGAACTCTCGAATTTCTTCCTTTCACGTGTTTCCGGCAATCACATGTTTGCGCAGCGACATTAGCGCAAGTCGCACGTCGATCGCGGTCACCCGGTATGTGACGCCGCCGACGACCGATTACCCTACAGTGTTAATATCTATAATGACAGCTATTGCAAAATATATATATATATATTTTAAATGTTTTATTTTAAATTTTTTATTAACAAATTTGTATATATATATAATAACCTCTTCTTGCTTATATAATAATCTCTTTTTTCTCTTACTAAGAAATAAAAAAAAAAAGACGCATTTCAAAAATACTTTTGACAAATATAGAACTAAATAATTGCGACTTAATGGAAGTTACAGAATATATACAGATGTAAAAGAGAAGCATTTTGTATCAAAAATCGCATAATAAATACGTACTTGTACAAACACTATTTTTATTACAGCAAGTCCTGATATAAAGCAATACTCGTATAATTTTATATAAACATTAATATATATAACACTGCAAAATAATTAGAATAATAAAAGCCAATTTAGTTCAATATTATACTTATAAGTAACATATTAAAATGCACAATTACATTACATAAAAATCTGATATATATATGTATGTATGTATATATATCTCACGTATACATTTCTCTTGTTAATTTTTAAACGTTGCTGAACAGTGCTTTTCAAATTAGAAAATAAGAACTTTCTTTAATTTGATATTTGATATTTTTACAAAAATATTTTGTATGTCATAAGAAGTTTTAAAAATGGTTTTTAGAAACTTATTTTAAATTACGTCGCATATTTCGCAAAAATTCACATAAAAACTAATACACGTAAAAACAAACCTGTCTTATAAGCTTATAGATTCGTCTTGATGTGAATTGTGTTTAAAATATTACATATAATAAAAAAAAAGTTGTGTTTAAAATATTACATATAATAAAAAAAAAAACTTACAACCCGAGAAAAAATGAATTAGATCTAACTTAAATTTAACGAGATAAAAAAATAGAAAAATAGATCTAATTTAGATCCAAATTAAATCTAAATAGATATAAAGTAGATCTAAATAAATATAAAGTAAATCTAAATAAATATAAGCAGATCTATGGAAATTTACACTTTTATTTGTTATTAGATCTACTCTTGATCTACTCAAGATCTGTTCAGACCTACTCAAATCTAACTAAATCTGAGTAGTTTTAATTATAGTAGATCTGAATAGATCTAAAGTAGATTTAATAATATATAAAGGTGTAAATTTAACAGATCTCTGCTTATATTTATTTAGATCTACTTTATATTGATTTAGATCTACTCCATATCTATTTAGATTTAATTTGGATCTAAATTAGATCTATTTTTCCATTTTTTTTTTTTATCTTGTTAAATTTAAGTTAGATCTAATCCATTTTTTCCCGGGAATACATGTGCACTACTGAACGATAATGTTGCAATATTTATATTACAGCTAAGATTAATTGTCAGACATTCCGAGATAAGTACCACATGCTGGGCAGTAATGTTTGTGCATCAAGCAAGAGTCCATACAGTATGGACATGGCACGCAACACCAACATCTAAAAAAAAATGAAATCAAACAATTTTTTACGTTGATTTTTTTTTTTTACTAAAATTTTTCTATCCGCATTCACGCGGATTGAAAATCTTACCCAAGCGCACAAAGCAGCAGCGCGATCAAGTGCGTTTTCATATTTGATTCTGATTCTACACGCGTGGTTATGTTAGCTTGGCAATGTGGACAAGTCATGTTTTGCGTTTCTTTACCAAAGGCCATGCCCGATATAATGGTCACACCTGTAAAAAACGTATTAATTCTAAGGTTATCAGTGCTCGATTATTAAACATACAATTTAGATTTGTGTTTTGCTCTTTTTTTTTTTTTTATTTTATTTTTTCTAATAATTTATAAAATTTTTACTTTGCGGCGGCATCGACGGCGGTGGCATTGATGGTGGCGGTTGCGGGTAAGGATACGGTGGCAAGCCGGGGTTGAAGCCGGGTGGCGGTGCGGAACTATTTTTCTCCATATTTGTATAGTATTACTATCTGTAAACAAATAGAAAATATATTTTTTAATTTTTTACGCGGTGAATATAAAATTTTTGATGATATATGTTCTTGTTGTCGGATTGGACGTTCGCGCGTTCCCGCAACGTACACAGATAATAGAGATCGTCGATCATATGAAACAATAATAGAGCACTTAAAACAAATCAAATGACTCAGTTGGTCTGTTGATTTTTCCGCTGCTCAAAAAACACGTGTAAAGTTGCGCGATATCAAAGAGTACGGAAGTTATTTATTGTGTTTTTTTTCCCCGTGATACTTGATTGATAATTCTTCACACGAACGATGACGTGTGTGTGTGTGTGTATCTCGACGACTTGTAATAATCACAATAACAATGACGATCAGAAGATGAGTACAAGATGGTAGTTGAGAATTTAGTTTCGAGATGTGTACCGCTATGTTGGCAAAGAGATGACGACAAGATTAATAACAATCTTTATATATTTTTTTTTCTATTTTATAGTTTAATCGCACGTTTGTCATGTTTTTGCGCTTCTTTTGAATTCTTGTTTGTTGACGTCAACATTAATATTTATTCTCTGTTCATTATATATATACAGGGTGTCCCAGAATTGCCGTACAATCTCTCGTAGGCAGGTAGAAGGAGTAAAACTGAGTCGAAAAGTCCTGATCCATTTTTTTTCTATTATTTATAATAAAAAAGTAATTATTGAGTAAATCAGGCCAATCAGACGCTCACACACACCAGGCCCGCGGCTCACTGACGTGCGCCTGGCTAAAGGTCTGCGCTGATTGGCCTGATTTACTCAATAATTACTCCTTTATTATAAATAATAGAAAAAAATGATTCAGGACTTTTCGACTCCTTCTACCTGCCTACGAGAGATTGTACGGCAATTCTGGGACACCCTGTATATATATACGCGAATACTCACACAGAACAAAAACTCCATTAGACGTCTATTAGACATCGACAGCTCCATGCAACATTTAATAGATATCTAATGGATGTCTGTGTGGGATACTTGATGTACTTGATTGTAGGTGCATTTACACTCACACGTCATGTTTACGTAACGTATTGCACATCTGAATCAGAATCAGCTTTTTATCAAAATTCACAAGAATTTTATATTGTAATCTTTCTTGATAACTCTCTTTATATACTTTTTTTTTTCTCCGTCTCGTCGTTTACAATCGAGCTGATTGATCAAAGTGTTAACCGTGATGGTCAGTTTAGCTAAACATTAGTACGATTTGTTTGATAAAATAACAATCGGTCCAATTAAGTTATAATCTAAGATAATTAACCGCGACCTTAAAAGCCAAACTCTTTACGTTTGGGTAGAAAATTAAAAGTTAAAATTTTTTGCATATAAATTCCGCGTATTGCGACGAAAAGAAAAAAATGTTTTTAATTTTCTTTGATTTTGTTTAACGAATCTGCAATTTTAATACAAAATTTACAATTGTGTGCGACAGGAAATCTGCACGCAAGCTCGTTTAAAAATCGTTAAGATATCATGGACAACGCGCTCATTGTATTCTCTTGATCAAAAGGAAACGTTTTTGCGAGAAACTCGATCCCACGCATACGCGTGTATACGCATAAATACGTTAAATATGTGACTCATTTTGTGTCACATATAAAATTCAATGTGCAGCTCTTACCGTGCCGATAACGGTCTTCGATTGCGTCATGCTTTATCTCGAATCACCGAAAGTGAGAAAAATAATTGATAAATATTGATTCGGTTTTCAAAAATTTGTGAGTCATTTGAAAGTTAATGTAAAAACGCATATAATTTTGTTTTGCATTGAAATCTGGAAAGAGGTTAAAAAAATAAACCTCTTCGTTTCAAAACCGTTTCTTGCTCGTTAAAACAAGTTATTCTTGCACGAGCAACAGATATATTACGTTCTGATAAATTTAAACGCACGTGCGCAACGTACATATATGTTTGCATATACAGAGTGCTCAAAAAGTTTCGCAATTGTAACATTTCCGCGCGCATGTAACCACTTTTATCCGAATATATCCATATGTTTTTGGCTCAATATTGGTCTTTCTTATTATTGTTTATACAACGAGCGTCTTGTATATCTTAATACGTATATTTCGTTCAAAACAAAGACATTTCGACCACGGACGAAACAATTAAATGATTATTCCCATAACGCGGATTTTAAAATTTATTTGGTTTTTTTTTTTTTTTTTCAACGAAAGAGCAATTCGCTTTCCTTGGGTGATCGTATTAATCGATCGAATGATACGAACGCTCGCGCGCCTCACCTTCGGTAAACGGTGTGCTACCCACGTTCCAATCGAGATAATTGATAACACTTTGCTAACAGATCCATCTTTTTGTGACGTTATTGTTAAACAAACGAATCAATAGAGGCGATCCAAACTCATCTTTAACTTTAACATTATTGTATTTATAATAATTTTCTTCTTTCTTTTTTTTATATTATTCTTTTCTTAGATATTAAAAAAACTTGAGTTTTAACAATGCGCGAAAAATAAATGAAACGGTTGTAGTTAGGCTAGAAGAGACTGTGTTGAGAAAATGATAAAGCACCGGAGACACATTCAACGCTAACTCAAATCAGTGACTCAGTGTCATTTGCAACAATACGACAGATAATTGATGACAGTTGTTTTGTGAAAACATGTTTTCTTTCGCATGTGTTTTTTCGCAGAATATTTCCATTGCAACATATTTGCATCCAATATATATTTTCAAAAATCACATATATAACCAGTTATAAATTATTACGTTAAAAAAAAAAAAAAAAAAACAGATTAGATTTAAAAAACTGTTGTATCGTGAGCCTATTGTCGGACTTGTTGATTTGGTGGCTTGATTAAATGAATATCCCAGGAAAAAAATATCAATGTCGTTGATAAATTTTGAAAGATAATACTTCGAGTAGAGATAAATATGTAATAAAAAGAAAAGTGCACGTTATATAGATATTGTTATATATTGAAAATATAAAGACGGATTAATTTTAACTAATAATTTTTTGCTTGATAAATTATTTAACGAATTATCTTCTCGCGTTAATTCTTTTTGGTAATAGAAAATCAAAAATTTCTTCCAGCTTACGATATATCTTTTACTTTGAGATAGAAATTTCTTTTCCACTTGTGATAATGACACGTACCTGTTGCGCTCGAGAGAGAGAAAAGAAGGAAAACGTGGATGTGTCTCGTGGCGCAGCGCCAAAATTGAACTAGCGCGAAAGCGAATTCCGACTCACGACTCACGACTTCACGAGCCTTGCCGGTTATATGCACAATCGATTTCTCGATAGCGGAAGTGGCGCATTGGCGGGGAGAGCGTGTTCGTGGACAAATCGGTTGAGTCGGCGGAATCGAACCGCGGATGCCGGCACTGTGTTCGTCGAAAATCACAATCGATAACGAGACAGCTCAAGAAGAAACATATGTCATGTGAATAAATAAAGTGTGTAGTAACGATGTTATGAAATACAGAGTATTTTTTTGACTGACGTATTTTTTACGAGAAAACAAATTAATTCTTCTTTTTTGATGAAAAATATGATGTGAAAAAAAAAGAGAATATCGAATGGTACTTGTTGAAAATTCAATTGTAAGAGAGGCACAAATACGAGTCCTTAGTGTATAAATTTCTTTAGTGTGTAGATTTTTTTTTCTAAAATGTGTGCGTCAGACGTTTCGATCTCTCACTTTGCACAGACCTCACTGAAGAAGATGTAAAAAAAAAAAAGAGATCGAAATGTCTGACGCACACATTTCAGAATAAAGAAGCTCATATAATACTAAGAATATTGCTCGTATTTGCCTCTCTTACAATTGAAAAAAAAAATTTTTTTTCGCAATATTTTAAATTAATTTATTAATTAATAAATTAATTAATAATAAGGGGAGATATTCGCGGGGTTCTTCATATACGAGATGCAAGTTGAGCATCCTATATGATTATTAGAATTGTAATTACAATTCAAAAAACTCACGTGAAAAACGTGAATTCGATTATATATATGTGTACACACGCACATATATATATATAGACATATTTTCCGCATAACATCCAGCGAACGGCTCTCAACGACTTATCATTCTTATTAGTTAAAGACTTCACAGAGCCTGAGATGAATCTCGGTTTTAATTGTCAGAAAAAAAAAAAATATCGCGGATTGTCCGAACATAATACTCGTACAGAATGTTTGCTTTTTCATCTTTTTTTGTTTAATCTCTTGAAAGTAGTACGTGAAAAATAACATAATAGATCATATCGAGTGGTTTTGAATTGCAACTTTTCTCAAAAAAAAATACAAGAAACACAAGTAAAGATGAGAAATTATTTATCTGTGAGCACTTTTACAATTAGAGATTGTGAGCACACGGTATTACACGGTATTGTGATAAGATAACGATTACTGCTTATTTTATTATCAAACCGACGAGATAAAGCTCTATTGATTAAGTCTTAAACTTGGAAATAATTAAACCGCACATACATAAGAGATAATAACGAATAATAATAACTCATTGTTCATTCACTCAGTTTCTTGTTTTTATATTTTTAAATATAAAAATACATTTCCGCGAATTGCTCGAAAACATTGATTAATCACGTTTTGTTCTTGTTAATTTTAAAATTATCAAGATTATTTGATAAAATAATAAAAATGTGATACTGACAATTGTAAAATTTTTAACAGGAAGGAGAGAAAGATTCGGAAAATATCAAAGAACGCGATGGACACAGTTTATTCGTGATTGTATTTGCATATCCACAATATATAATTGAAATTTCCTACATTTTCCAACATCATTATAACAGGATTGCGCCATCTTTGTAATTTGGTCCGATTTTTTCACCGTGCTTCACTTTTTTTTTTACTATACGTACACTTAAAAAAAAAACCGCAATCATAAACTCGTAAACTATGAAACAAACGTTGACAAACGGTAAGAGACAAAAAAAATTGTCACAAATTTAAAATTTCTTAAACGCCATACACTTGATGCCGATCTCGCAATAAAATTCGATAGGAATATTCTCTCTCTTTGGCAAGTATAATAACAGTCGCCGTGAATAACAACAAACTGTAACAATATACAAATTGCAAAAATCCTTGGAATGCAAACAATAACATTCTTTTCCTTAATCGTTATAATACATATCTGAATCGAATTTTTCTCGTAAAAATCGCATTTACCTTTAAAACCCATATCTATACAATTTGCTAATAAATATCTATAAATTAAAACTCTTTCGATCGATCAATAATTACTATATATTATTCTATTCATGTATATAATATTGTAATCCTTTCTAACTCGCTAAAAATTTCAATTCCTATATAATAGAGGAGTTCTTGAGGTTTCGGACTCTTGAGATTTGTGAATTCTGGATTCTGGGAAACGACACTTTTACTACAAAGATTATTAAATGCATCGCGAGAAAAGAAGAGAATAAATTCTCAGACATTGTTTCCCTTTTTATTTTTTTTCAAGAGATTCTCATCACGGTTCATCATTTGCAATGTTTTGTGATTAAAATCGCGGTTTTCTCAATGCAGTCTCAAATTAAGTTAAGTTAAAATATATTAAACTTTTAATATAGTATCATATTAACAATAAACTATTATTAATATAATAAGCTATTATTAACATAGTATTATATCAACAATAGTTTATTATTGATATATTATATTAATAACAGTTTATTTGTAATATAATAATAGTTATATTACGTAACTATTATTAATATATAATATTATTATTATATATAAATAATCTGCATTAAAGAAACCTCTTGGAAACGTCTTGAAAAAAATAAACTTGTGATTTCTGGTAGTAAATTTTTTTACTTCCTCTTGCATTACTATTATTAATATATAATATTATTATTATATATAAATAAATCTGCATCAAAGAAACCTCTTGGAAACGTCTTGGAAAAAATAAACTTGTGATTCCTGGTGGAATTATTGCTTCTTTGCATTACGTCAGTTGTGATCCCCAATGTCCCAGATATTCCAAAATTCCAAAATCCTTAAATTCGTGTCTCTTTTTAATTTTCGAAAGAGTTAATACGCGAATCTCGGCAGTTTTTTTTTTTTTTTTTTTTTAATATCTTCTCCGAACTCTAGAAAAACTCAAATA
This sequence comes from Pseudomyrmex gracilis, assembly GCF_002006095.1. Lineage (NCBI taxonomy): Eukaryota > Metazoa > Arthropoda > Insecta > Hymenoptera > Formicidae > Pseudomyrmex > Pseudomyrmex gracilis. The sequence continues at coordinate 31,171 of NW_018020719.1, forward strand.
AATTTCATCGGTAAGCGATTGTTCGCTTTCGAAATAAGTAAGATCTATGTAATTCGTTCTCGCGCGTGAAACTCGCTATGAAAAAGAAGAGAGGACGGGAAGAGATGATATCTACGACGAAGTTCTATATAAATTTGGTAAAAATTAATTTCAACGCGGTTCGTCAGTCTTGCCCGTTCCCGAAAACCGATCGAGCTTGCTCTTGGACTTTCGTCCGAGCAGTCTGCGGAAAGAGGAAGTCCATCTTGAGCGAGTGAGCCCGTCTCTTCCGGACGCACCCTGATCGTCCTCGTTGCCGTCCAACGATTCGCTCATGTTTCTGCTCTTACCGCTGCTGTTGTCGAAACATCGCGATCTACGATCCCCTATCTCGGAAGAAAACCTATAAATAATGATAGAAAAAAAAAAACAAAAAAAAACAAATGAGCGCATTCGATATTTTCGAACAAGACTATGCTATTATTCTAGCAATGTTTTTTTCTTCAAATAAAAAAACAAACCCTGAATCCGAAGAAAAAGCTCTATTTGTATGTGGAACACTTGATGTGGCCGAGGAAAGAGAAGGCTCAGCTATCGGAGTGCTCGGATATGCTTCGTCGTCGTAACCACTGTTGCTGCTGCTTGTGCTGCTGCTGCAACTGCGACTGTTGGTACTTCCGTTGCTGCTGCTGTCAACACTGGAGTCGTCGATGTAGCAAATCTCGCGATCGGCTATGGACGAATCGAGTCGCGGTACTCGCGACGAATTGGCGGATGATGACGTCGCGCTGTTGGGTCGCAACCAACCGCGAATATCCTGTAAAGGTGCTTGAAGGCACTGCAGAAGATTTCCACTGCAATCAACAAAGTTCCTAAAATAATATTCGTTTTGTCGGTTCAAAGTTTTAGTCTTAGAATATTTAAAAAAAAATTTACGCGCGTGAATTGTAATAAAAAAAAATTTTTGCGCAATTCTCTCTTCTCGGAATGAGAGAATTTCTTTTTTTATAGTTTATTCATCACATACTTGTCGTGATAGCTGTCGACGCCAGCCAGAGTGCGTCTGGCGTACATGCAGATGGAGCATCGACGACGATTCCGACAGGAAGTCGCGTGAAACGTCGCGGCGCTCAAATGTCGCGTCGCGTGCTTGAGCGCGATCGTTTCCCTCGTTAGCGCAGCGACGCCTTCTTCTCGACGACGCCGTTCGCCGCGTAGCTCGTCCTGTTCCATTCTCAGTCTTTGTCGCAGCATCTCGTTCTGCAAAAAAAAAAAAAACGAACGACGGAACGAATCAATAAGCGGATCGAAAAAAGAGACGAATAAAATTCAGAATACTATTCGCTGTTACCTCTCTCTCCAACGTGTCTCTTTCGGCGCGAATAACCGTGGCCTGTCGGATCACATCTTGTCGCGCTCTCTCGAGATTCTGCCTCGTGATCTCGTTCTGCTCGAGCTGCATCTGCAAACGTCTAAACGCCGATTCCCGTTGCTGTTCCAACCGATCTCGCGCCTCCATGTAGCTGTCCCTCTCGATTTTTGCTCGTTCGATCTCCTCTTCCAGTCGTAGACTTCTCTCCAACTGCAGGAAGAGCTCGTCCTCCTTGCCGCGTAGTTCCGTCTCGCAACTCTCCAGGCGTATCTCCAGATTTCTTCGAGCCTCCTCCAACTTGTCTCGCTCGGCCTTCGAAAACAGAAAACAAAAAACAAATTATCGAGTTCTATTAACTACGACTTACGCTTTGCGTCAAAAAAATTCGTCACGTCGAACAAAATTGAGAAAATATCTTCGAAAAAACCTAATAATGCGTATAGTTTCTTTATCTAATTCGAGAATCCGTATAATTTTCGTATATCTCGAGTAACGGAATCACGAGAAACGGAGTCACGGGATTTCTCGACCAAACGGGCGAATATCTGTGAAATGCCTCTGAGAGAACCTCTCGCAAGTAGACAAGAGTTGTTTCGTTTATTATTCCGTGTTTCGTTACTCTCTCTATTTATTATATTCTATTCTCTATTTATTATATCTCTATTTATTATTATTATTGATATTTAATGAACTAAGAAATATATTACGGTCATCCGAGCCGATCGCAGGATGTTGTGCGGAAAACTGCGTATATATATATATATACAGGGTGTCCCAGAATTGCCGTACAATCTCTCGTAGGCAGGTAGAAGAAGTAAAATTGAGTCGAAAAGTCCTGAACCATTTTTTTCTATTATTTATAATAAAAGAGTAATTATTGAGTAAATCAGGTTAATCAGCGCAGACCTTTAGCCAGGCGCACGTTAGTGAGCCGCGCGCCTGGTGTGTATGAGCGCTCACTGACGTGTGCCTGGCTAAAGGTCTGCGCTGATTAACCTGATTTACTCAATACTTACTCCTTTATTATAAATAATAGAAAAAAAATGGTTCAGGACTTTTCGACTCAGTTTTATTCCTTCTATCTGCCTACGAGAGATTGTACGGCAATTCTGGGACACCCTGTATATATATATATATATAATATATACGCAGTTTTCCGCACAACATCCTGCGATCGGCTCGGATGACCGTAATATATTTCTTAGTTTAGTAACTTTACGAGCTTCAATAAGATTTTAATTGTTAATATTTAATGAAGTTTGAAATAATCAGCTCCAGAAATTCTTATTAAGACAGATATATACACGGTGGACCTTTTTAATCTCAACAGCCATATATCTCGATTTTTGTGCATGCTCTGGAAAAATGGTTCAGACAAAAGTTGCTCGGAATAATAGGGGCCAACTATCTGTGCAATCAGATTTGACCTTTACAATAAATGTATGGCTGTACGGAGCAGACACGGATGTCAATGTGTGTGTTCAAAAATTTAGTTTATTGCGATAAACTGTACAGTACAAAGCTTTCGACCTTTAGGTCTTTCTCAATGTAAATAATTAGACTCGCAAAAAAGAAGAAGAAATAGCGACGGTCGTCGTTAAGTGGTGATTAGTAGTCAGATAGCGAGACTAGATAGTTCGACCACTCACTTTACAATATAAAGAAGCGCGACTGTCTATTTGAGATATTCTAACGCTTCAATGGCGTCCGCGAAACACGTCGCATTTTTTGTATGCACTATTGTACATACAAACGGCGGAGCGTGAATTATATACGGTACTCCAGTTCAGTGCTCAGTCAGTGAGCGGCGTCGTCGCTCATGGTCGCTCATTGTGAAGCTATAGAACTCGTTATGCACATGCATACAAAATTTGTGAGCGAATAAAAAAAAACGTACGGCGAAATAGAGAACGTCGTCGTCGTATCATTTTCATGAAATTTTGAAAGCTGATTCTCAGCGGAGAATCTCGAATTCCGCGCAGAAACGTTGTTTCGGAATGAAACCTCCTTCTCTTCGGGGAATGATGTATGTTTCGAAAATAAATTTTGCGCATTGACAAACGCGTCATTGACAATCACCGTCTCTGTTCTTTCTAGCTCGTAACTTCGCAGCGTGTTGCACGATGCCGACCGACGATGACGCACACAACGCGACACTCCTTCTCGCTGCTGCTTTTTTAGTTCTGTGTCTAGCGCAATGGCCGGTCAGCCGCATTGTAGGTCAACCTGCAGGAGGCCGCGCGCGAGAACGCCAACTAGGGAGGTTGATGAACGCTCCGACGAAACTGCCGAGAACATTAGGGTTTTCCAACCGGAGCTTTCTTATTTACATGTGCACGAGGATGAAAAAAAAAAAAAAAAAAAACGGGAGGAACGGGATTACGGTTGGAAACCTGCTGATAATACATACAGCCGAGTTTTATTACCGGGTAAAATAATTCCACGGTGTGAGAACATGAATTTCGCTAATTTCAGCTCAGCGACAGTACTAAGTCGTCTAAGTGTATCAAGATAGTGGAACAAAAACCGATGCGCGTATATAACTCAATAACAGCGACTATATTGTATATATATAATATCGTACATGCGCGCGCGGCAAAACGAAAACGAGATGGAACATCTCGAAAACAGGATGCGGCGTAGAAAAATATCGTCGGATCGCGTTGCGATCTGTTTTTTTTTTTTTTATGCCGCGCGCATCATCTGATCCTACCGGGGAATCTTATCCTTTACCCGAGAGATGAGAGGGGAGCACGCCGATAGCACGCACAATCCCGCAAAGGAGTGGGGAAAAAAAAAAAAAAAAAAAAAAATAAAACGAGTCGGAGGATGTGCGACACCTCGACGCGAGCGAGTAAGTGGAATAAAGGAGAGACCGCGACTGCCATTTCGGTCCGCGATCTCTCCAGGTAGGTCAAATGTATATTATACCGTTGCTTTTATCGCGCATCGAATGCGATATTATTCCGCGAGAGCTAAAAATGGCGATGACGGAATTGAGAAAAAAAAAAAAATTCCGATTCGCATCACAACGACGCACAATTCGTTAAAAATAAATATTATTTCAAACATGAATGAATGAATTAAAGTCGGTTGCAAGAGCCGTTTGCAGGATGTTGTGCAGAGAATGTGCTTAAATATATATATATATGTACACACACACACACACACACACACACACACACACACACACA
>NW_018020719.1:36820-59358 GCF_002006095.1 Pseudomyrmex gracilis
ACACACACACACACACACACACATGTCGAAATAATATATTTATAAAAGACTCCAGAACCGTCGAAAAGAATCTTCGTTTTGTTTATTACTAATTTATAAATATTATTATTAATTTGATAGCGAGGTGATTCCTCGGGTTCCTGCTGGTTATGCCAAAAATTGTATCGCTTGTTTAGGGTTGTTGGAACCAATATGAGCAGGGGACGTTGTGCCGTAAAAAATTATTCAATGATATCCACAGACGTTTCGGTTTTTATTTAAGGTATTACCCTCACGTCCCCGCGGGCGCGAGGGAGCGGAGATAGTTCTATCTCACTCCAATTGAGGAAATGGCAACGTCGCTCTTTCTCATACCAATCATAAAATCGCTCGTTTTCTGTGTTATTTTAATTATATTACTGAAAAACTGTACGGTACAGGCGTCTGATTTTTCACACATATTTTCTTTATAGTCTAAAGAAGCTGTAGTAATATTTTTAGCCAAATCTGAAAATTTGAACTCTAGATATTTAGGTAAATCCACGTGATTTCCTCATTCTCCCTATCACTTCCACGTTAAATCATGCGAAATTCGTTTTCGATTTTCTCAAAAACTGTACGGTAAAAAAATCTGAAAAAATTCAGGGGTTCACAGATCAAGTTTTTAAACATTGTGTAAAAGTTTAAAGTAAAACTGAAAATTAGAAAACAATCAAGAGTAATACCTTAAACCATCTTCAGTGCAACTGTTACAATGTGTATGCGTATAATATAGTAAATACATTTTCTTTGCGTTTAAATTTTATACAACAGATAAGCAAATAAATTAAAAATATAAAAACATATATAAAAAAACGTACCTAACTCTGTCTCATTCCTTCATACTACAACGATGTTTACGTGTGAAGTCATATTTAAAATTATCATAAGACAATGTGATAAAAGTAATGTAGCAAATATTATTATTTTACACATACACACGTGATATAGATTAAATTTCTATCTATCGAAACACGCGTATATATATATATATATAGTCGATGAAATACGAAATCACAAGACGGAGATTCGCGTCCGTTTTGAGGATGCGAATCCGTGTGGGCGGAGGAGGAAAAAAATCTGCGTCCTCGAAAGCGCGCGTCCGTCAACTCCAGTTCGAGATCTGAAAAAAAAATCCGGGCGACAAGTAGGCGTTGCAACGGAGGAGGAATTACACGAGAGAGACGGAGGACGAACAGACCCGCAGACGGATATACATTATACCGCGTGCCGCAGGAAAAGTAGAGTAACGAGAATAGCATATCCTGGCCGCGCGTGTTCTTTTTTTTTTTTTTTTTTATCTGGTGTTGTTACGGCCGGCGAACATCTCCGGGAATATTAGCATACTTCGAATGATTTGACCGTTACGAGACGTAATATAAATTCTCGTCGCGGTGTCGCGGAATGCAACGCGCCTCCTCGACAGGAATCGTATAAATCACAACGCGTCGCATACGGAGGCAAGAAATTTATTTTTGCGAAACAAAAAGATGCAAATAGTAAAGTAAAGTCATTCGATCGCGTCGCGCGACGATCAGGCTCTACTGCTGCGAAGCAGTAATCACATCATAGTAAACAATTTGTTCGCAATTTGCCGGCAAATTGTCAGCAATTTTAAGCAAAAATACTCAGCAAATTGGCATCAACTGTGTCCGCATTAGGCTTCGATTTTGTCGCCAAAGCTTGTCGACAAAAAAAGTACCAGCAAATTGCTAGCAGAAACCGAGCACAAAGCTTGATACATATTGAAACATATTTTGAACCGAATCGACGCCAAATACGAAGCAAGATCTGCGCAACACGACACGGTTTTGCTTGGTTCTTGCTAGCAAGTTGCTGTTATATTTTGTCAACAAGCTTGAATATATTTTTGTTAGCAATTTTGCAACATTGCCAGACAAAACAAACTCCGCATCATATATTTGATGTCTTTTCTGCTAATAAAATTTGTAACAAGCGTTTGGGCAAAATCTGTCTTTCGACAGATTTATGGTTGTCCGGGCACGTAAGATCCTTTCGCGCCCGGAACATTCGCGTCGATTCTTCTGTTTGCCCGATTTCCAAGGTTTTAAAATTCTAATTGCCGTTATTGCGCAAATCCTCGAGAAACCACGGCGGTTTTCAAACAGAAAACCGACATAATCTGATTGGGAATAGCGTCTCGAAAGAGAGTACATATATACATATATATATATATATATAGAAAGAGAGAGAGAGTTATATACGGGGCGCGGCAAAGCAGACTTACAAGTCAGCGATTATCGAGCGACAAGGCCAAGGAGAGCAAAAAAAAAAAAAAAGCGAAAAAAAAAACAAAGACGCCGACTTCTTGGGCTCTCACGCGCGCGTGAAATGTTTCGTCTTTCTAAAAAAAAAGAAAAAAAAAATACTACCATCTGGCATTCCGTTGCCCCCGCACGTGCGACGCAATTCGGAAAGACGTGTATGTTACTCGATCATGTACTTATTTATTACAGAAATAAACGAAGATGTTTATGTTCGTTAAAAGGAAATAACAGATTTCTTGGTCGATTTGAGGTTTGCCGATCTCTCGATTCTTCTGTTCGCAGGTGGTTTTCTTTCGATTTCACAAAACGGCTCGCGCGCGCGCGCGCGCGATGTTACAAGAAAGGAGACTCGATTTCACTGCGTCAGACTGACTCACAATCAGTCGGCGAGATAGCATCATCGTAACGGCGAGACTAACGAGATCGCGGAAGGACTTATATCTCTGATGACTATCGCTGACGACGCGTTGTGTTTGTGTGTGCCTGTGCGACGCGCGATTGGTCTTCCGCGTTTCAGAGAACGCGAAGAGAACAAAGAACGGAGAACGTTCGAAACACTTGTTCGGCTTCATCGGTTGCTGGCCGTTCTATGTTGTCTCGCGATTCTTGATTTTTTTTTTTTTTTCTTTACTGACGCGAGAGATGGAAAGCGCGCGGTGGCTTTTACTTCGCGATCGGAATGATCTTGAAGTTGCTCATCGATAGAAAAAAATAAAAAAGCGAACTTCGGAGTTTCACAGTGTGCGCGCACAGCGGTTGTGTTATGAAAGAAAGATTTTCATTTCTGATTAACCGCAGATGTCTCCGTCTGATGACGCTGATTAATGACGCTGCGAATATTCGCTTACGACATACGCTATTTTATACGCGCGTATATATTTCTTCTCGTAACGAAATCCATGTATATAATTAATTAAACGAACGAAGGAGTCGAGCGAAAGAAAACCTCGGCGGTAAATCGAGAAGGAGAAATATGCATATATATATGTATATATAATGTATACCTGTGCAACTTCCGAGTCAATTATATTTCGCAACGCGATAAATGAGATGCTATCACCGCGGGCGGACGTTTACTTTTCATCGCGAGAAACGAGTGTAGCGCACGCGGAGCGTCCTAGAGCATGAAGACACACATCAGTTTCGGTGAATGACTGAATGAAGGAAGAGTGAAATTTAACATATACCAGAGAGAAAAAAAACAATCCGAGCGATTACATATCCGACAGATCATTGCGAGAAGATACGTTTTTTTTTTTTTTTTTTTTGAGACGACAAATTTTAATTCGGACTTTCCGCGTTTGACTCTCAGAGTTGAGATGACTTTTGCAATGGATTTCTTCAACTTCGAAGATTAAATAATTTATATATCGGAGATTATTGCAATCGGCAAATTAGGGTAAAATACCCAATTACTGTTACCCTAAGTTATTTTATTTAAAATATTAAATAAATCCTAAAAATGGTAAAATAGACCTTCCTAGCTAAGAAACCAAGGTTGAAGTGGCTTAAATAAAATCTAATTGAATCCAATACGGAGATCAGAGGAACGTTTCGATCTTTATTTTTTTAGATCATCATCAGCCTCACTGGATCCTGAAAATCCTAAAAAGTTACGCATGAAAACAATCTAACATAGAATTTTAAGTGCAATTAACATAACAAAAAATCTCCAGCACTCAACATTCGCGTCTCATTTCTTTCATCTTAGGGGGTGACAGTGATAGCTCTCGCATATCGTTCTTTTTCAATTATTAAATTTACAAATAAAAATAGAGACTTTGAGAGGCGTTATTATTTCGTTTCTCATATTAGAGACGTTGAATAATAACCAGATAAGAAGAAAAACACATGTTTTTGATAAATAAGTAATAAAAACAATTCACTAACGCCAGAGTTTATTATTCAGGTGACGGTAATTGGGTCTTTTACCCTAGTTTGTGTTTTTTTTTAAAGAAACATTTTTGAACAACCTTGACAATCAAATTAATAAATTTCGTACGCGCGAGAATTAAAAATGCGGCCCAAATAAAAGAGTGATAACAACAATACGCAGAGTGTCTTGAAAATTGTAAAATTATTTCAAACAATAGCGCGACAAAATGTACCGTGGGAGTAGATGCGTTATCGAATCGCGGCTTTGAACAATAGGCGCAAGCTATCGCGAATCAGCGTGGGAAAGCGCGATGCAATTTTCTTTTATTGTACGCTATAAAAAGATTCAACATGTATAAAATCACGATGGGAGGAGAGAGAGGAGGGTATCGTAAATACAATCCGTTACAATGCAATTGGTGATGAAAGTAGAAAAAGTAGAAAAGAAATGAAATTTTGCTTTGAACAACGTAGGTTCTGTAAAAAAAAAAAAAAAGTTACATTTACGATTGCGAGAAATTTAATTTGTTGTTGAATTCGCACACGCACACGTGTTTCACGTTAAATTAAATCACGATCATTTGATTATTAACCCACCTTGATCTCGTGATAACGTTCCTCCAGATAATAAGCGACGCTCTTGGCCTCTTTGTACTTCTCGGCGAGATCCACATACTTGTCGTAATGCCGTTTGAACAATACGTATCTGCGGCAAACAGAAAAACAAGAACAAATTGGTTGTGAAAAATGTCGTGTTAATTTCACACGAAAGAAAGATCAAAATTAGATTGGAAAAAGAATATAATCTAATTTATTCTCCAAATGTTGTTGAATATATACGTTTCAACACGTACGCGGATACGCGTCTCTCGTTGCGGCGCGTTATATCGTCGTTGTTGCAGATCGCATCAGAAGGCGACCGTCCGCGATGGATTCGCGGTTCATTCCGAGCCATTGTGCCGCCGGTAATGTTGTGTAGAGAAACGAAACCGGATGTGCGGGCGGTACTGTTCGTCCCGATTCGAAACTTCTCGGAGGAACCCACACTCCGCGGAGGATCTCTCACGGCGTCTCACCTCGCACGTTGCAACACACGAAATCGATTTCACCTGCGCTGCCGAAAGAAGCGAGAGAAGCGCTTCCTTCTTTTCTCGCTCGCTCAATGACGTCGAGGTGCGCCTCCTCTGATCCTGGAGAGCGAACGCTTTCGCTTTCACGCGCTCGACATTCGACGCGATTGTCCGACCGATTCGGACTGATTCGCGCACAAGTGATATACCGTTCCGCGAGCAAAATTCCGGCCGTTTCGCGCGTTTCTTCCGACAGCCGGCGAGCGAGTGACTCCGAAATGACTCCCCCGTTCCAACTCTCGACACTCCGGGGGCCCCTCGAGGATCTTGCGAAAGTCATCTGACCCGGAAACACGAGGCCTCGCATCAAGGCTATCGTTACGCGAACGTAATCAATAGCCGATGACATAATCTCTCGCTGGACTTATTATGTTCACGGTACCCGCGTGCGTTCTTGTTTTTTTTTTTTTTTTATGTACAGATAAGGTAAAAGACCCAATTACTGTCACCTGTCCAATTACCGTCCACCCTAAGCTATTTTATTTAAAATATTAAATAAATCCTAAAAAGTTATGCGTGAAAACAATCTAACATAGAATTTTAAGTGCAATTAATATAACAAAAAAAAAATCCAGCACTCAACATTCGCGTCTCATTTCTTTCATTTTAGGGGGTGACAGTAATAGCTCTCGCATATCGTTCTTTTTCAATTATTAAATTTATAAATAAAAATAGAGATTTTGAGAGGCGGTATTATTTTGTTTCTTATATTGGAGACGTCGAATAATACCAGATAAGAAGAAAAACACATGTTTTTGATAAATAAGTAGTAAAAACAATTCACTAACGTCAGAGTTTATTATTCAGGTGACAGTAATTGGGTCTTTTACCGTACCGAAACGTGCTAAACTAAGATTATATCACGCGCCAGAAATTTAAATGCTTTTCGAAATTGTGTGTTGACGCATTTTTTATTTTATATATTGCACGTTATATGTGTTTGTCGCGCGTAGGGTAAAAGACCCAATTACTGTCACCTGTCCAATTACTGTCATCTGTCCAATTACTGTCACCCTAAGCTATTTTATTTAAAATATTCAATAAATCCTAAAAAGTTATGCATGAAAACAATCTAACATAGAATTTTAAGTGCAATTAATATAACAAAAAAAATCCAGCACTCAACATTCGCGTCTCATTTCTTTCATTTTAGGGGGTGACAGTAATAGCTCTCCCATATCGTTCTTTTTCAATTATTAAATTTATAAATAAAAATAGAGATTTTGAGAGGCGGTATTATTTTGTTTCTTATATTAGAGACGTCGAATAATACCAGATAAAAAGAAAAACACATGTTTTTGATAAATAAGTAGTAAAAACAATTCGCTAACGCCAGAGTTTATTATTCAGGTGACAGTAATTGGGTCTTTTACCCTATTTATGCGGAAAATACGTTAACCCTCTATGGGCCGAATTTTCTGTATCTGCAGACAACTTGCAAGGTATTTATTTTGACATTTCAGGTTGATGGTGCTGCCAACCGTCATCAATATTGTTATTGGTTATTTCAGGAGGCATTATATAATTAAAACGTATACATCATCTTGTGAAAAAAACTAAAACTATTTGGTAAAATGTGGATATATTAGCTTGTGACTTGAAAGTTACATGGGCCCATAGAGGGTTAAGTCTAAGAAAATATTTATACAACGCACGTGTGAGGCAGCGAGAGTGTCGTAAAAAGATTTACGTAAGAAATTCGAGCTGTTTTAGTGCAGTGTTTAATCGCGTATCTCTCTATAATCGCAAAAATTAAGTATTTACTCTTTTTTTTTTTTTTTTTTTTATGAATGGTTCGCGCACAGCGAGGAGGAATAATAATAACCGGAATTAGAATTAGAAATTTTCTCCGCGAAAACATTCGCAACGGCAATCCTTTTCGAATGAAACGGGCGGTGTGTAATTGCGAACTTCCTAGTAATTATGAAAGCTGTGAATGCGAGCGCGTTGCGATGCGTGAATGAAAATATTAATATTAAAGAAACGAAGGTATATATATAAAGTGTGAAAGTAATTAGTCGACGCGGTGAATAATATCACGCAATACTGCGCGACGATAAATTTAACAGAGATACACAATATATGCTTTATCGATTATACCTTACCCCCCCTCCTTCTCTCTCCCTTCACACTACACGTCATTTGTGAACACAATTTCCTTTCTCTGGATTATGCTTTTAGAACAAAGAGAGACCCCTTCGTTTATTTCGTTTTTGACGACAATTTTTAAAAACACACACCTAAATCTCGTAACGCGAGAAGAGTGTTGTTATTGAACTTAGCGTAAGTTTTGTAATGGGATATTTTTTTGTCACGATAATTTTTCTAATTTATTCAGTCTCGCGACGCGAAGGAAGGTAGACCTTGGGATCTCTCTCACAAGGAGATCATCATCATTTATTCACCTACGTAATCAAGAAACGGAAACAAGCATTGTGTTTGTTAAACGATCAGGAGCGGCTTCCACGAGTCGTGATTGCTCAACGGGATAGAATGTTATTAGAGACTGAATGTTATTCTGATTGGTCCCCTATTGTGTGTGTGTGTTATTTTCGTTGCTATCGAGAGAGCAAAACGCATGTCACGCAGAAATTGTTATCTTTCTTTCTCTCTCCTCTCTCTTTCTTATTTTTATTTTAGAATAATTTTTTTCGGATATTTGCAATTAACTTAAGAACGTTCTCCGAATTATTGATTTTCTTAGGATTTTCTTTAAATTTGCGACATACATAGTTTATGATCTTATTTATACCTAGCCTTTTTGGATAATAGGGGTAGCAATGTTAAATTCCAAAATATGGAAGATTTATTATTTCAATTTTTAACATGGATGTCCTATGCTGAGCCTTTGTGAAGTGGGGTTTTTTTTAAATTACTGACGACAATTTTCTTAGGATTTTTAAAAAAAAAACAAGTATGTGGTAGTGGAGAGTGTCCTAATTAAAATACGATTTTGAATAATATGGCAAGCAATCCTTTTTTTCAAACTGTAGCTTTTTTTTTGGTTTTTTTTTGTTTTGCTGGATTTATGTGCGCTGTGTACTGCAGTTATTTTTGAACTTCTGCGCGGAGTAGAAGCGGGTCTTAGCAGTGCTGAATAGCTCCAACTTAACTTTGTTACAGCAGTACAAACTTACTCATGAGAAGAGATATTTTAGGTTGCTAACCAATGTTAGTCGGAGAAAATTACCACCAGGTACTAACCTGTAGAGATCGTTCTCGGTGACGATGTCGCGAATGGAATCCTCCGGATCGACGGGAACCACCACGGTTCTGGATGGCGTCGCGAGGATGCTGCGTCGCGATGCTCCGGCAACGCCGACAGCCTGATTGTACGCGCTCGAATCTCGAAGACCGCTTGCCGCTATCAGGTCGTCTTCGGACGCCGTGGTCGGCAAATCGACGCACGGACTGGGCGATCTGGAAAACGTGCCCAGCAAATCCTCGCTTCTCGAGTGACGCATCTCTCTGGCTATGTATCTGCCGCGTTCCATCTTGCGTTTTCTGTCAGAAGGCGCGGTCTCCGAAAAGCAATTATCACACTCGACGACGGTACTCCCATCCGGTCGATTCCGAAATTCTAATCAATCAATTCTCTTCTGATCGATTTTCTGGCACTCACTTCCGGTTGCCGCTATCCTCTAATCGGTTGGTTGGCGCGACCGGTCCGTTAATTAAGCGCGCGATGAGGTCGCCCGTTGATGCTCGTTCTAATTCGCTAAATTGTGCACTTCGATATTATACTTTTATCGCAATCGCCGCCCTTATCGTAATTGCTGCCGATTACAGCGTAGTTCCGGTATCGATCCCTCAGCGGGAATTTGTTTCCTACGAAGACTGATCTCTTCGTACTTTCCTATCGATGAGCCGAAGCTATTCTGCGGCATCGAAGAAGTCGACGAGAGCAATTCTCCACCTCTTCTATCGCGCGATAAAAAGATCTATAAAATCTCGATCGACACCTTTCGCGCACCGTTCCTCTTCACTTGCCTCAACATCGACCTCAATATTCTCCTCATGGTGTAAGGAAACAAGTTGATGTATTCCCGTGGATGTGCGGTAGCGTAGCCAATCGGACGCTACATTTTACAGATGCTCTACTTGCTGTATTCAAAATTGCAAAAGTCAAATCCATCCATCAAAATATAGAAAAGTAAATATTATATATTACAAATAAACTTTATTCTTATACTCGTACAGTAAAGCAAACTTATATTGAAATAGTATAAAGACATTATATTAAAATAAAATAAAAAAAGACAGAAAAATTGAAAATTTCATAAAATATTAAATAAAACTTAAATTGTATTTTAGAATACACATTGTTTATAAATGTTGAAACTGTTATGTAATTGTATTCATAAATGTTACATATACGTTAATTATTTTATATTAGTATAAACAACGTTTAATAATAATTGCAACATATAATATTATATTAATCACGTAATAAATAAATCTACACAATATATGTAAACTAAATACTAAATAATAATACTAATAATAAAATAAATATCTTTAAAAAAAATAATACTTTGATTATTTACACATATTTTGTATATTTGTTTAAATTATTAGTTTAAATTATTTGTTTAAATTATTAGTTTAAATTATTTGTTTAAATTATTAGACTTTGAATTAAGTTTTGTTTAAAATATAATCGCGACAAATATTAAATATATAAAAATATCGTATTTAAACTTCGCGTTGGGTTTGAAATCAATTTCTGATTGATCGTGAATGCGCGATGCAATACCTTGTTTCCTTATACCATGGATTCTCTTTTTTTCCTTCTCGCGAGCTTCCTCAATGCACGCGCGCTTCCCCGTGCTGGAGGGAATCGCACATTAAAATCAATCACCGTAAAATTGATCTTTTTCAAAAATTTATTCTCGCGTTGCACACACACTTCACACAACTGCCAGCGCAACTCAGACGCAAATGCTGCTAATGCGAAACCAAACACCTTCGCTTCGCGCTAATTCGAGAGTCATGATACTCTCTTGTCTTGTTGTATCCAATAACTACACGTAGAAAAAAGCGTGTTCGCGATTTTTAACGAGGCTTACGGGGGGGGAGGCGCGGTAACGGGAGGTTTCAATAAATTTTTTTCTCTTCGCGCTCTCTGTTCACGCTTTGAGAATCGCGCGCGCGCGCGGAGGCGCTTTCTTGATGCGTTGTTGTGCGGTGGTGGTCGTTGAACGAACGGTTCGCGGCCGCGCTCTTTCGCAAAAGTACGCCGGATAAAACTCGCGGAAACCAACAGGATCGTTGTACTTATTCCCTCTTGTCTCTTCGCTTCGCTCTCTTGCTCTTCTTCCTCTCGAGGAGAGTAACGGACCACCTCCGGATTCTCCAGGATTCTCCGTTACGACTGTCAGTTAAGCGTTAAGAGAAACGCCTACCACTTCCTAAATCGAGTGGGCCAACATTATATCTTACACTTTGGCAAACATAAACACACGTCCCGCAATTGACATTGCGACAATAAACATGTGTATATATATAGTATCGAGATACTTGTGTAGATATTTTTCAAACTCTCTCTCGGATAAAACTCAATCGTATCCAGCTATCAGGTATTAAAACAGATAAATAGTCGCGATTGTTGTTGACGTAGATAAAAAATCTGCGAAAACAAATTTCCGCGCAAAATAATTTTTTTTTTTTTTTTTTTACGAAGGTGTACACGCACACAGGATAAAAAAATGTAAATGAATATTAATATATTCACATTGGTATTAAAAAAAATGTCCTTATCACATTCTGTAGTTTCACGACGAGCGTGAACGGAAGAAAAGATTATGTTATTTCCCAAGTGTCTCAATGACACATCTCTCTCGGCGATAAAACAATCTTGTAAATCCCGAAGAAATCCCCGGGAGAACACCGTTCGCAGGATATGCGATATTATCCCGTATTACCTAAAAAACACTGGTGTGAGAGTCCTGAAGAGTCCATTCGCGTGTCACTGTGTCGCCCTCACGGCGAAGGACATATACTCGCGCAAGGAAGGACTGGTGCAGGTTTTCCAAGCAGAAATCCGAGGAGGTTGATCGGCGGCTACGCGGATCAATACACGCACCGTGAGGATCCCTCACACGCAGTCCTGCGGGTCCGTCAGGTGGTCAGGCGGCCATGTTTCACGGTCTAGCTTCACGGATGCTTGACTCGAGCTCTCTGGATAACGACTCCGCTCTGATCCTCGCGGAGTCCCAGAAAACGACGAGGATCTCGCACACACGGACCATGCGCGGGGGCAACCAATATATCGCTCGCTCCTCCGCGAATACACACACGTCCATCGACCGCAAAACTTACCCGCCGCGCCCGCTCCTTCTTTTGTCGTGCGCGCACTCCGAAATCCGTGCTACTGACCGGGGGGAGCGAGTACTAACCGCCGGCACCGGATCCACAAGTATATACTAGCCGGTGCTGTCAGTCACAAGCTCTCACGAAGACTCTTCGGGTTCTCTCGCGCGCACCTTTCCCACCGTGTGCGGCGAAAGCCGGTGATGATCCGTCCGGCGCAATGCGTCGTACGTTCTTTCGTACCGATAGGGGAATCGAAAGGGAAGGGTACGTATACTTACACCGGCTTGTGTTATCGCTCCGCGTTCTATAAGTAAGGTTCATTATCTGAAGAGATCCTCGCGCATTTCAGAATAAACAGAGTAAACATCAACTTACTATACTGTCGGCTTCGAGTACATGTATTACAATAATGTGAAATTTGTTAACACCGTTAGATAAAATCAAAAATCACACGTCACGCGTAGTTTTTATTGTAATTGTCGTAAATGAAGTTTGTAATAAAAAAAAATCCAATCGAAAATTTTTATATCGTCGTGTTCGAAATTTGGTTTTTATGTTTTTTAAATACAGGTAATCTTTTTTTTAATACACACACACACACGCACACACAAAATTTAATTTTTTATTGTCCTGTGTAGATTTATTTAATTCTGTTTAAACGTCTAGGAATCGGACAACTGAACACTCTCGGACACGCGCGGACAATAAGCGAAGAGAGGGAATAATAAAAGAGCGTCCCGCGCAAACTTGTATATACAGGATGATTCAGAACAACCCGTTATCCTTGAAAATACATATTCTTGACTAAATTCTAAGACAATTTTTTATTTGGCAAAATTTTGTCTGACGCTTACTTTTTGAGTTACTAATAAAAATAGTTGACGTATCATGAGTCGGATTTAAAAGGTAGGCAGGGGCGGCGCAACTCACCGTGATTGACAGTGATTTATGTGATGCACGGATTAAATGATATAAATTGCGAATGAGTAAATAAATTAAGTAAGAGAAAAAAGAGAGAGAGAGAGAGAGACAGAAAAAGATACAGAAACAAAATGCGTAGCGATCAGCTGATCGCGTCAGGCACCACACGTAATCGCCCGCGTCTCTGAGTGAGTTGCGCCGTCCCTGCCTACCTCTTGCATCCGACTTGTGGTAAGTCAACTATTTTGATTAATAACTCAAAAAGTAAGCTTGAGACAAAATTTTGCCAAATAAAAAGTTGTCTTAGAATTTAGTCGAGAATATGTATTTTCAAGGATAACGGGTTGTTCTGGATCACCCTGTATTGCAACACAGGATCGGAATATTTTTTTCAAATATAGTACCCAAAATACAATCTTGCATCATATGTCATATAAATGTATCTCGCAACAGTTATATAACATATTTAATAAATATACTCTTCTCTATTTAACGAGTTACAATTATGTTTATTAATAAGTAAGGTGAAGAACTCCCAATTATTTCAAAATAACGCGTATGCGTTAATTAATAAGCGCGATTATTAATAAATTTATGGAAATTATTGTGTAATGTAAAAAGTTCTATTGATTGATTAATATTATTACTTTTTAAAATTAACACGCATTAAATAATTTCTATCGAAAAACATGATATTTTATATATGACATAAGATTTATTAGATATTCTCGCAAATGATTGAAGAGAAGGTTACGTCTATGCGATCACAAGCCGAACTTATCGAATAAAACGCGATGACTGTTTTTCAAGTGTGTCAGCGCGATAACTGCAACAACGCACAATCGCGTATCACGTGTATCGGATGTTTCGCAGATTATTTTAAAATTTCGTTCTTTGTCACGTCGCGCAATTTTAAACCGAAAATTATATTAAATAACGAAAAACTAAAATCCCCAAGCAATATTTTACAATCAAACGCAATATTTTTTAATCAGAATACATTTATTTATTCTTATAAAAAATATACACCGCGTATATTGATACAGAATTTATAAAAATTTCTAAGAATTATATATATATGTGTAGAAAGAGAGAGAGAGAGAGAGAGAGAGAGAGAGAGAGAGAGGAAAAAGTTGGGAGCATGTTAGAAAAATACGCATATTCATAAAATAAAAACTTTATGTTCTCTTTTAAAAGGTTTCGGAGATATATCGCGATATACATATAATTAAGTTAATCAGTATAAGATATAGACATTTATTTGTTAAATAGTTTTTGTCTAAAAAAAAAACAAAAAGGAAATTTTTAATGGCGAAAGCTCCGGCTCATAGCCCAATCGGCTAGTTTCTATCTATTTAAGGAACTGTCCGTACGTAAGAGTCGCTCATATTTTACACAAAATACACAAAGCTTTACATAAAGTTGCTCATTGTTCACGTAATTTATTGCACAAATGGTTTGATGTTTTTTTTTTTTTTTTTTTATCGTGAATCAATTCTGCTTTTAGCTATAAATATAAACGCACGTGTAGTCCCGTGCTAATTTTATGCAACGTCATCATCGCGATACATTGCAAATATTTTAATGCGTAAAAGTTGCATTATGTTTGAACAATTGAGAGCGCGCGTAACTTGACAATTTTTATTTTCACGATCATCGTATTAATGTATTAGACAGAAGCAAATTATCAACAATAAGACGACAAACTGACTGAGTTTTTCTGAGAGATTAGCAATTTCTCAGAAATAATGGATCAAACATTTCAACGTAACAGAAAAATGAAAAATGTTTAAACACATTATTTTTTGCAACAAAAAGAAATACGTTTAAAAGTTTTTTTTTTTTTTTTTTTTTAACGATTAGTTCGTTACAAATAATAATCAAGTCGTTGCCTCATCAAGCTTTAAAGAATCTTACAACACGGACGACGTACTGCTTGCATATCGGACACTCGGACATTTGCTTGCCACAGTTGATGCAACAAGCCATGTGACCACACTCCAAAATGACACACTCGATCGGTGCGTCCCAACAGATTTTGCAAAGTTCTTCCTCGCTCAGATTTTCTACCTCTGTAATAATATATCACATCTCTCTTGTTATATAAAGAACAATAGTTATTGAAAATTAATAAACATATACGGACAATTATATAGCACATTTAGTTACGTTATATACCTTTTCTAGATTGATTGTACTCGTTCCACAATCTGGTCACTTTATTCAATAATTCTTGTCTTTCTATGCAACCTTTGTAATCTACGCGATTTGTACTTAATAGATTCTTTAATTGTTTAACATTTAAATATTCTAATTCTGACGTTTCTTTTATATCTGATAATTGTACTTTATCGGACTGCGCAAGAATGAAAACAAAAAAAAAATTAAATATATATAAACATACTTTGTATAAATTTTATTTACACACATTTTTTTATACGTGAAACATTTATCATGTTATACGTACCGTGAGAATTTCTGTAATTCGTATATTCGATTTGTTCTCACTAGATGCTTCAGAAACTTCTTCCTGCTCCGCAATTATTGGCTCTGGTGCATTGTCTGGTGCACTCGATGCCTCAGGAACGACCGGATCATTATCGGTCTCTGTAACTTCTATTATTTCCACACTATCTCTTCTTATTGACCTCTCCTCCTCCGGTGTTTCGTTGTCACTACTAAGTGGAAAACTAAGGAGCGGACTATTATCATTACTTTCAATTATTCTTTCTCCCTCGTCCATTTCAATGTCTTCGCTTCTTGCGGGTTGCGATTCTTCGTACGCATCTCCAGACTGTTCACTGTTTGAGGTACTGACATTTGGCATACTTTCTGATCTGTTTATAGAGAGATCGACTCTAGAATTAAATCGTCATGAATTGTTTCGCGATATTATTTCTATTACACATGTTGTACACATGAAATTTTTACTTTTACAGAGACTTTATAAATATTTAAAACAATTGTTTTTTTTTTTCTGCAAAGAAGTGTGAAAAATGGCAAAGCGGTCAAATCTAAAGCTAAAAAAAAAAATATTCGACAAAAATATTCACAACATTATCACAGATATATACACACACACAAGTATCAGTGTACACACTGCTACTTAAAATGTGACGTACACAGGTTCTTGGGCGGCTGTTTGTGTCCTGGTACTTGTACTTTCGTTATTTAAGCAGGGATCACTCCCATTAGCAAACAGCATTAGTAAATGTACCAAGTCCTCTTTCTCTGAAATTAGATACGCGGTTATAAATATTAACCACAAACTGTAAGTCACAGGTAAATACAGTTTATTCTATATTAATACAAAAAATTACAGAATTTTTAATTGAGCTTGGTATTTATTAAGAAGCATATCATAAAGCTGAAAAAAAAAAAAACTGTCAAAAAGTGATATCTAATGATACATACCAACACATCCTTTGACAGAAACTTTCTTTGCCACAAGATACTGACGTAAGTCTTTGGAACGCATTTGTCTGATCTGATTCTTCACAAGTGGTCTCCTTGATAACAAACCACAACTATCGCATGTAAATACTTTATCCAGTCGTTTGATCACACATTCCGAGCAAAAGTACCTCAAGCAGTCCATACATTGTTTCTAAAAATTATATGAGGAATGTAAAAAAATTCATGTAGCACAAATGTTTGTTTTTAAAAACTAGTAACAAAAATCACAATATAATTTTCAAGAACAAAATAATCTTTTTTGCACAATTTCATGTCATTTTTTAAATTTATAAATTTTTTAAAGTTGCAACATAATTTGATAAAGTTACTATTTCTGTTATTATTAAAGTTAATAATTTCTATTGTTATTAAATTATTTATAAGTATACAAAACGTCAGAGAGATACCATTTTGCTAACGTTTATACAAAAAGAGGATTTGTTGTCATTGAAAATTTTGTCATCATCCAAGTGACACGCGTTCAATTCAACAAGAAATTCTTGAATTATTAACAGTATTGCTCTGCGACAGATCGTCAAAGATATACTACGGAAACGCCGAGAATATGTGTGTTTATATTTTCACACTTGATTCGCACTTACTTTTCTCTTGAACAAGGTGAACTTAGCACTACATGCTTCACAAGCCATTTCTCTGGATGTTTTGATGGTGCCGCCCCTTTGTCGCCCTGAAAACGGTTTCGCGTGCACTGTCAGTTAACGAAACTGCGGGAATATAAAAAGAATATTACAGGTATCCTACATAAATTTAGAAGATAATCATTGCTACACGCACGTCGTGAAGGCGACATAATAGCGAGAGCGTAACCTTTTAAATCGATATCACTGTGATGTTGTGTTATCGGTTTAGAGACAGTATGGCCGATGTTGAACGATCGCGGACATCAAAAGCGCCACCAATTGGTAAGAGATGCAATATCGTTATCTTTTACTCTTTCTCGTTATCCTTGTAGGATAAATCTCGACCCGATACCTAGTTAACCCTCAAACCGCAAACCGGGTTTTTTTTTTTTGGCATCTTCTATCCGCAAACCAGGATTGTTTATGTCTCACTGTATTTTTTATGAAGGTTGCAGTTTTCATAAACAAATTAGAGGTAAGAGATACAGTGATTGGCCACTTAAGGAAAACTGCACTATATAGAGTGAATTATAAAATTAAATTTAATAACTTAAAGTAAATCTTCAGTATTACTAGCTCAAACAAACTATATAACAATTGCAAATAAAATAATAAATTTATTAGAAAATTTGAAAAAGTATTCAAAATTTGATAAAATATTTCCTATAGTCAAAATAGACAGTTATTGGCCATATGAGTTATGTTATAGTATCTGTTTACATAAAAGTTAACATAATAAATTTTTTGTTTTGACTTATGAAGATATAGTATAATGAATATTTTATTTATAACACATTAAAAACTAATAAACCTACTTACATTTGTATCTATAACTCAAAATAAGAGGCCAATGACTGTCACATGGTTTTTATAACCTTAAAAACAGTGATTGGCCGGTTGGCCAATGTTTGTCGTATAACAATAAGAGTTTTTGAGCTTTTTAAATACTATAATATTACTTTTATTCGGAGCAGAAGAACTTAATTAATATTAAAATGTTTATAATTTAGAATATAATAGTAGTATTTATTAATTCTTTAATACATGGCCAATTACTGTTGGGAGGCCAATAACTGTACTGTTTACCCCTATGCTATTGCATTTTATTAAATTTAAACGCTTAATTGATCATCATAAAAACCGTTTTTTTTTTACATTTCTAAACGCTGAAGTTTTTTAAGTAAAAACTAAGTTTTTTTGATTTTAAACAGTTTTTTAAATTCAAAATAAGATTTATTTATTAGACTATAACAAAATAGTCAATCTGTTCTTTTGGTCGAAGCATCCGAGTTAGCTCGTCGGAAGAGCACAGCTCTTCCTGATAGGGAAACCATTTACAAAATTATGTGACGAAATCTTGCACTAAAATTGTAATTTGCAATTATACAGAATAATTTTAGGAAATAGATGTAAAAACATTGATCTTTTCTGAAATATTTGTAGTTGTTTGCAAAATTACTTTCCAAATCCTATTTCGGCAAAAGAATAACACGATATGGCGAATCATCTTAGCAGTATATTTGCAAAATTAAATTAAAAAAAAAATTGTTCAATAATTGAGAAACAAATTTCAGCTATGTGATGTTTAAAAAATATGTAGAAATACGATTGCATATGAAAAAAATGCAAGAAATCGTCGTCACTCATGTCATATTTGTGCAATATTTTCACAATTTGCCTATTGGAGGTATATACTGTGAAAATGCATAACGACTTTTTCGCAATTTTTGACAAATATTATTTACAAAATTTTTTATTTCGACAAAACTGTTGCGTTTATGGCGAATCATCTTAGTGCAATCATTGCAAAAAATCGTCGCCATTCACGATGCCCTTTTTGTGCAATATTTTCACAAATGTGTCTATTAGGGAACATGTACCTACGTAGCAGTTACATTGTTGAGTAGAAAATTATAACATTAATGTTATACGTTTTATTGTTACTTTGTGTTTACTTGTAATTATGAATATTACAAAAAATATATAAATTCTGTTTTTGTGATTCTTTTCACAGTCAGACACACAACTGTGCCTCTCAAAAATATAATATATAACGATTTAATCTTTTAACCTTTTCGCTCCGGGACTGGTCCATATATGGACCAACAAGAAAAGCGAACGTAATAGATGTTTATAAGGTCAATTTAATGCACTAAATTTAGGAAAAAAATTGAAAAAAATCTTGGTTACTTTTTTGACCTTCAAAATTAACTTTGAAGGGGGGGGTAGCAGGTTATTATTAACTTTTTCGGCTAAAATGCGAGGTCAATTTTAAAGGAAAAATCCCCGGAGCGAAAAGGTTAATTAACTACTCAAAATGACTCAATAAAAGAAGTCGAAACGTCTAGATTATACACGTCTCTAATTTCTTGCACAACATCCTGCAATTTGGTTCTTTCTGGCCTAATCACTTAAAACCCGAGGATAACCCTTTACACGTCACTCGAGATGTTACAAAAGATGTTTTTATTTTTGTCTTACTCAAGAATCAAATTAATATAATTAAGTAATAAAGTTTTATCAAAATGATTATCGATTGCGTCGGTATATAGATTGGATCTCAGGTTTCTAGTGGAAAATGGCGTGTGGTAATAGGGACTGCCGAAGGAAAAATACTTCCCCTCGCGTGGGACGATATAGTACACTCTTTTGTACACCCTTTCTATGCCTCCAGTTTTGCCTCCACCAATCACACTAGAGTGTGTGCGTGTGTGTGGTATAACCTAACTAACCTAACCTAACCTTAACTAGTAGAACTAGCGACATCATGGCTGCGTTCGGGGAGTGCGCTATCAGCGATGTTGCATCATTCTATCTTTATTGCTCATTAGATGTAAAACGAAGATAGAATAATGCAATAGCGCTGATAGCGTGCACCCCGAACGCAGCCCATGAGCAAGTTTGTTGCGTTGTGGAACAAGAGACGCGGTAGGATAACTTGTGTGTGTTAGTTAAACTAACACAAGACTAACTTAGTTTTAATATATGTGAAAAGAGGCGGGCAAGTATCAAAAATTGTATCATTTTTTATTCACTCCTCATCTTTTTTTCTCTTTTTATGTGTAATATTTTATAAATAATATGTTTTACTCACACGTATATTTGATAACTAATTTAAAAAGCGGAATAAATCGTGGTATTGTGACATAAAAAATAAAAATAATACTTCACTATATTTATTATGGCAGCATGTTTTTCAGAATTGTTGACACACAATATTCTTTTAATAAAACAAAAAAAAGACGCAATATCTTTTATATATAAATATGTATACATATACATATATAGTGTCCGACCGAAGGTTCGGTTTCGGTTTCGGCGCAAAATTGGAGTTTCGATTTTTTAGTTTCGGTTTTGGCAACAAACCGGCCGAAACTACTACCGAAACCGAAATTTCGTTCGCGTTCGTGAGTTGTCGACTTGTCGCGCTAAATAATAACCAAAGGTTAGATAGAAGTTATTTCGTTTTTTAGATAAAAGCAAAAGTTTGTTTTTGTTTACTTAATCTTGTTAAGTACAAAGTTTTTTTTTAACTATCTTTTGTTGGCAACTTCATAATTATTATTATGATAATGCTTAATTATATGCCTTTGAATTAATAATAGGTACTTGACATGTTGATAGTTTTTGTTACAAACTCAAGTTTTAATTTATTTTTATAACTAAAACTTTGACTGTCAAAGAGACTGTAATAATAATTGTGTGATATTAATACAGTACTGATATTGATAATAAAGACTGCATTGATCAATGACTTTTTGTCTGCGTGAAGTACACATCTCACTCCACATACAGAAGAAAGTTTGCGATACTTTTTTTTGTTGATTTTCTAAGAGCAATAAAACTATTCGTTTATCGAATAAGGGTTTTTTTTAACACATACGCACCTGCAGCTAGCTAAAATTAACAGGCTCAAAGTAAAAAAATCTAATAAGGGATTATCATAAAAGGAAGTTTCGGTTTCGGTTTCGGTTTCGGCCGAAACTGAGACAGAAACCGAAATTCGGTTTCGATTTCGGTTTTGGTTGTAAAAACTAATTCCGATCGGACACTATACACATATAAAAAATCAATGCTAAATTCGAACTTTCATGCAAGAAAGTAGAATTAAAATTTAGAGCCTGTACACACGGCCGCACACATTCTAAAATTAAAGTTAAATTATAATTATATGTATTAAATAAATTATATATAAATAATTATATATATATACGCAAAAGTACACTAAGATTATTAACAATAATTCGAATAAAAGTTTGATTATTAGCAACAATATATACAAGTAACTCGTGAAGTATATATATATATATATATATGTATAAAGTAAAATATAACAAATAGTTTATAATTTCTTATTTCTATATAAAATCACACAAGCATGATTATCACGCGTTTATTCTAAACGTACGAATCGCATCGCACGCAGTTAAATGACTAAATTGCTTAAAATATCAGGATATAAACTAAAGTTTTCGTTAAAAACGATTATCAGTATCAAATAATGCAAAATCTACTTTTTAATTAAAAAAAAAATGATAAAGTGTTATTCGCTGCATCGACCGAAACAATTGGTAATCTAACAGTGTTTGCAGAAAAAAATGAAAAGAGATGAGACTGAAGTAATGAAATTAGGATCATACACACACACACTCTCTTTTTACTACTTTAAGAAATTTTCATTACCATAATATTGTCTCACTGATTTTGTTAGTTGACTTATTTAACATTCTTCTGTCTGATATGATCAATAGTTTACGTTTTAGTCGAAGAACTGATAATGAAAAATTCTTACTCCTCGTGTTTTGAATTATGTTCACCTTGCGCTATTGGCTCAAAATATTTCTCGTTAAAGATTCACACTCTCCTATTGTGCTGATTTGATATCCCGTCACATATATGCTAGTAAACGAAGGAGATAGAGTTCTTCTATCTCTCTGGTTATCTCTCTGACAATATAAAGTTTCTTATGACTTAAGCCGTCGGACTTAATGTAAGTAATGAAGTGACAAACGTGAAACTTTTGATTGAAGCAGAACTTAATTTACAACCTAATATTAACACTGTACAAATAAATGTTATTATTTTAAAATATTTTATAACACTTGTCAAGTGTTAACATTAAAAAAAAAAAAATGCTGACGACTAGCCAAACTTTTGGCGGTTTCTCATCTTCGAAATTAATGAGACATAATATACGTAGTATCAGAGTCCATGGTATAAACCATAAATTGCGCAACTATAAAATTACATAGGATGTATGGTATCCTTCATATTCTGCGATATCCTCGTGAGAGGATCTTCTTCCAGGTCACTCGAGATTTGATTCCAATTTTCGTCCTCCTTCTCCCTCTCCTCATCATGCACCGAGTTTTCTCTAAGAAAACAAATATAATAGATTTTATTTGCCCATAAACAAAAAACTAATATTTAAGTTTATAAAAAATGTCTGTTTTTTTAACTATTAATTAATGATATATAAAATTAATATTTAATCGTTCTATGTATGTGACAATCAACAGGTCGCTGTTTGCGAATTATAAAAGTAATGTTACTAACTCATATTTGTTAGTGGAAGGCAGAAATAAGGATTTCGGACAATCCTTGAAGTAGGGCCAGCATTCGCCGTGAAATTTTCCGCGGTTTTCAGCCTCGACGTATTCCTTAAGAAGATTCGCGAAAGGCGATCGGCTAGCACTGAAAATATATAATTCGGAGTTTTACTTTTTTTTTTTTTTTTTTTTTTTTTTTATGAAAAAATGTGAAAAAATTTTGTTTGATTGTTTTTTTTAGATGACTTATGTGAGAAACAGTTTCAGCATTTCGCCGATCAGACCGAAGTTGTTCAAAGGGTGGCCCTGAATCTCGCAAATCGCTCTCAATAAACACGCTTTCCC
>NW_018020719.1:59373-84935 GCF_002006095.1 Pseudomyrmex gracilis
TCGGCTAGCACTGAAAATATATAATTCGGAGTTTTTTTTTTTTTTTTTTTTTTTTTTTTTTTATATGAAAAAATGTAAAACAATTTTGTTTGTTTGTTTGTTTTAGATGACTTACGTGAGAAACAGTTTCAGCATTTCGCCGATCAGACCGAAGTTGTTCAAAGGGTGGCCCTGAATCTCGCAAATCGCTCTCAATAAACACGCTTTCCCGTTCATTCCCAAAGTGGTGAGCATATCTTCGGCGGTACCGTAGAGCAAAGCCCGTTCGCCGCCGTGGAATGCATTTTTCGGCACTTCCATCACGTCCCGTTTGTGCAATCTGCGTTTGATAAATGCCGCGATAAAGTCTGCCATCATCATGCCCGCCTGTCGGCTCTTCAGCTTTCTGTCAAAAGCTGGCGGGAGAGCACCGTAAGGATTTTCGTTATCCGTTAGACCCAGTTTGTCGAAATCGACTGGAACATTTTATTGATTTTCATCAATCCCAAAGCAATAATCACCAGTTAAACCGGTCACCAGTTAAAATTTATTATATTGTAAATGTCTGTGACTTTTTTTTCTGATATTTACTTACTTGTAAACGGCAGACTAATGGTCATATTGCTGAGAAAACCATATGGAGGATGCCTGACGAATGGTAAGGCCAAAGTAGGCGTAATGGTCATGACGGTACCGGGGGGTAAAGCGATCCGTCCGTCATTCGTGAACCAAAGAACTCGTTTTTGTCTGTGATGAAAACTTTGATGATGCGGTTCTTTTTTCGCATTTCCCACACTTGACGTAGATAATTCGTTCAACATAATCAGACCGAGCAGCAGCAGAAAATTCTTTCGTGTCATTTTGCGAGCTGTCAATCAATAATCTATTATAAGTGTGAAAACAATCATCAAGCCTTTTCATAAGCGGCGCGTTTAGTTAGTATATAATTATCAACAACTTGAATTTACGAGGTAATAAAATTTACGCGTTAAGAATTTTTAAGTATTCTAATAATCCCTTTCGGTTAAAGACGAGAATTTTTATGTTCAAAAAAAAAGGTTAATAGGTGAACAGTACGAGGCGATAGACACAGATCGCAGATTAGATTAATGATTTTATTTATGAATACGCGGAGAAGAGTCGCGCGCGCGTGTAATTCCCGGTTTTTCTAATGAACGCAACGACGTTTCAAGTAGGCCGCACACGTTTGTATACTGATATATCGCGAAATTATTTGCGATAAATTCCCGCAACGCGACGCGTGCGTGCAACGCATATGCGTGTATATGTACGTATTCGCGTAATTACGAGACTTACGGTATACACGCGCGGCGACTCTCCTCGAAGAAGAGTCGAACGAAAAAAAATTTCGTTCTTCGACACGTAACTCGTCGTATGGATTTTGTCGTCGTCGTCTTCGGCGGCAATTACATCCTGTTTGTGCGAACGCACGAACGCGGACGACACGATGGTTGTGCGACAGCACAAGAAAATTTTCGCCTGTTTGATATTCGGGACGAGCGCAAGTTTAGCAAGAGCCAATTGTGTCAACTGGAGATTTAATTTGTAGGTATAGAGGATACTGTTCATTAAAACGGACGGACAAACGAGCAATTCGTCATCGAATTAAAAAATGTTTTTCTTAACAAATATTTATAAAAGCTCTTTTTTTAGTGTATCAAACAAATAAAAAAATAAGAACTTTAAGAGCCGAACGCTGGAATGTGCGTATGAAAAATATAGATTTTTAACCTTTAGAGCGCCGGGGTTTTGAAAAATTTGCAAATCGTATTTTTCTATAGAAATGTGGTCTAAGGTCCCTAAGTTAGGGCCAAACTAAGTTAAGATGTTGGCGAGTCAGACCCCTTACGCCTAGAGGCGTATCCCGGCCAGGTACGATAAGGCCGAATGTTAAACTTTTCAAAATTTCAAAAAAACATTCAATTGCACTATTTTTTTTTGTTTTTAGCATTATTTATGTTTTATCTGATCAAATAAAGTCAGTTTGTATCATTATCGATTGGAAAACATTATAGAGGGCGCCATCAACCGACATTTGAGTTTTTTTTTCTTTTTTCTAAAAAATTTTTTCCGTTTGGCTGAGCATTTATCAACGTATTTTACAATATTCATTTAATAGTAGCAAAAATCACCGCTAGGTGGCGAGAACCCCGAAATCCATATCCACATCTAAAGTAGATCATTGATTTATATATAATTAGATTCGCTGCAGTAACAAGTTGAATCTAAAACCTGTGTTATTGTGATACTGTTCGGACACGATCAATTATTACAATTAATTTATAGATAATAGAAATTATTTTTAATAATTTCTATTTAATTTAGATTTAAAAAAAATGAGTATAAAAAAATTTCATTTTTTTACGCCTCTAGGCGTTTTCCGGCGCTCTAAAGGTTAAATGTGTCAATTAACGCATAACGCAACTAAATATTAAGGCCAGTATTAACACGTTCGCTATCGCGGTCTATTCGACTTTTCCGAACAGACCGAAGTGCGTGAACGTGTAAACACCTTCCCCACAGATCAAACGGTTTTCTTTTAACATAGTGTTGCGAGGTGCGGCGTGTCGTCCACGAGGTATATGGATATTGTCAACGATCGATCGCTTGGACGCTTTTGTTTTCAGGTAGGGGTTTGTTGATAGAGAGGGTCAAGAGAATGAGCTGCCAGACTCGGATGATTGTCGCTCATCAATCATCGGCCTTTACGTTTTCCGCGGCGTTTTGTAGCGTTCTCTAATAAAACTCTATTGTGTTATATTGAGGCGTTCTCTTTTCTTTCTGCAAAGCGCATCAACGCGATTGTGACGCTGCCGTGAGCGCAACAATACTAATTACGGATGACACCGGTCTCTTGAAACAACAACCGGCGTGTCACACACATATATCCGACACGTAGCGAACGTGTTAAATTTAAACAATTAAATCTTATTGAAGCTCGATAAGTTACTAAACTACGAAATATATTTACGGTCATACGAGCCGATCGCAGGATGTTGTGCGGAAAAATACGTATATATAAAAATGCGTATATATATACCCAGCAAACACTTTGGTTGTCAGATGTCACGATTTTGTCGCCAACTGCCACACCAAATCCATATCCATCTGTGTCCTCAGTAGGATATGGTTTTGGTGAGTTTTGGTGATCACGTTACGTTTTTTTGTGTCCGTGTGTCAACAGCTTTGGCAGCACACAAAGCATGTTTTCGTATTGTAGCGATTCTGCACACAGTTTCTGTTGCCAGGTCTGCGCAGTCAGAAATTGTTTGCTGGGTATATATATATACGCATTTTCGTATTGCGAGACAAGCTCCAAGTGCCTCGGTAGCCTAACGAGGAAAGCGACGGCCCGAAAAGCGACGGCCCGGAAAGCCGGAGATTTCAGATTCGACTCCTGGCTGAGGAGTATTTTTTCGCAATATTTTCAAAATTAGTTAGGGGGGTAGATGGGATCTCTCATTTATATGTGTGATGCAAATCCAGCATATCCAATATGAATTTAAGAATTTTGATATTCAATTCAAAAACGTCGCGCGTAAAAATTTACACGCGAACAATTATACATACGCATTTTTCCGCGCAACATTCTGCAACATCGGCTCGTATGACCCGTAAATATATTTCGTAGTGTGAAATTTAATTCAAATTTTCACGCGTGTATTAATTTACACGTTGAAAAGAAAAAAATTAATATACATATAATTGTCGTGCGGGGCAAATTAGTTCGACCTTTATACCTGTACACTTTCACGAATTTTTTAAATTAGTAGTTAACGCGCATAATAATTCTGAACTGAGTTTAATTCGAAAATCCATACCGGATGTTTAATTTGCATCTCGCAAATAACCCCTTCTACCTTTTCTGTTTTTTTTCTTTAAAGTAAAAGTTTTTTCCAATTTAAAATTGTTTCCGTAATTACGTGAATTTTTTTTTTTTTGCAAAAGTGGCAATAGCGGTATAACGCGCGGCGCCGATCGCCGGTTGTCTAAATTGTGACGAGTGCACACCAACCGGACAATGCATCATCTTTCGATCGCGTGCGCGATCGCGTTTTCCTCCCCTTTGCGTCGAGTGTGGACGATACGTGTAGTCTCGTCTCTAGTTACAGTTATCGAGATTCCGGTACGTGTGAGCCGTGTTCAGTAGGTTTTGGTAGCGCAGAGAGTTTTTACCGGTACCCTTTTTGATCGGTATAACAGTATAAACGGCAATAGCGCGTTAAGGGAAACCAGGCGACTTGGACTTCGCCCTAGAAAAAACGCGAGTTGTGCATGTGTATCCCATATGTAGAGGTACGTGCTTGTCCGTATATGTATATCCTCGCCTACATTCCTCGCACTGCACAATTTGTTCGAAGTAAAAAAACTTCAATTCGCTTGCGACGCGAAAACCCCGCGAAAAATATGTGACAAATAATAAAGAGAACAATAATAAGAGAACTGAAAAAAAATGGGAGTAATAATGTGGTAAAATTGCGAAGGTGCGAAACCGGTCGATTCACAAGTGACTCACAGGTGGCTCGCTGTTGCTTTTTGTTTACATCGTGATATTCATATATATACGATATATATATTGTTTTGCGAACCTGTGCCGAGAAAATTTGAATCCGGGCGACCGAACTCGGACTTTTCTCGAAAACCGATCGATCGTGCTTCGAACGTCTCTGCTTCGCATCTTAAAAAAAAAAAAAAAAAAAAAAACAACTTAGAGGAAAAATATATATCGCGAATTATATCTCGCGCGAGAAATCAACGCGAAAACGCAATAATAATAATCATCATAAAACCCGATACGATCTAGATCTTGGACGAACTGTGGCATACATTGTCTTTCACGGCGAGAGTGAAGTTCGCCGTTGAAAAAGAAAAGAAAGAGAATAAGAACGTAATAAGGTGGGGCGACCGCTAAGCGCACATCGCGAGGAATACGAAATGATTGACCCGCATATTTTGATATGCGCGCCGTCGCGTCACGAGAAACGAAGACGCGCGCACACCGGCGGCGCGACGCTTCGAATTAAGCCAATTCGAAATTACCGTCCGTCCCGCGATGCGTCCGAAATTGGAACCGCTGCGGTTCGTGCGTGGTTTTTTTTTGACGAGGCACCGTTATACACCTTCCCGTAAAACCGGGTCGATTTTAAGAACTGCAGGTTGTTGCCTGCAGGCAATTTTGTGCAAAAATGTCTCGCACATCATCCCGCAATCGGAATGCTTTTTTGTTGCTCGGGATGAGTTGTCGGCGTGATTTTTTTTCAGCGTAGACATTTACAACCAGAGATCCAACATGTACATTTCCGTGTGTGATATTCATTGGGTTTAGCAGAACGGAGAGAAAGAGACGCAAAACAGAGAGGAGACATATATGTCTCTGTTCTTTTCTGTGCGCGGTGATTAACGATGCAGACCGGTGCAACATGCTTTTAATTGCCTACAGACACACAACTACGTCTATACAATTTTTTTGATTTATGTAATTTTTTTAACATGCTTTTTTTAACACATTGTTGACCGGTCACGAGTTAACTCGTGTTTTTATGGCCGAACCACAGTATAGGTAAGAACAGTAGGTTCACTCTCCGCCATATTGTTGGTTGTGCGATTTGGTCATGCGCGAGAGACAACTTTTAGTATAAGTTTTCGGAGAGTGAACCTACTGTTCTTACCTATACCACAGTATAGGTATTCACTCTCATATTCACTCTCCGAAAACTTATACTAAAAGTTGTCTCTCGCGCATGACCAAATCGCACAACCAACAATATGGCGGAGAGTGAACCTACTGTTCTTACCTATACTGTGGCCGAACGTTGCTGACCGGTCACGAGTTAACTCGTGATGCGTTTTTAAGAAATATTAAAAGTTGAATATAATAAATAAAATTTATTAAAGTTTATTTTTATTGTTTTACTTCCACTTCCAATTACGAAATAATAGCCGGTAACATGAGATAAATTTTCAGTAAAATTGCCGGTCAACAATGTGTTAACTGTCTGAGCGATTTTTGCGCGCGCACATTTCGACTCTACCCTACTCCTACACTGAGAGAAAAAAATCGAGCTGCGCTAGGGGAGAAGAAAGGCGGGGCGCAAAGTGAGAATACATAGTTCAGGATTTGCTGCGGGACATCCGCTGACAGCAAGTGGGGGGAGTAGGGAGTTTTCTGGTAGGGGAAATGCACGGACGAGTTTTCATTCGTTCTGACTTTTTGTTCCATTGAATTCAGTATGCTATAGATATATTTCCAAAGACTGCCCAGGGTTCCCTCGGCTCGAGGGTATTGTGCAAGGGGCAAGGGGCTGCGAGTAGGAAGTCCTCTAACCTGCATTGTCAGAAATTCTTCCGGACCGGGCTCTTTCAAGTTTATTGACTTAAAAGCAAGCTAAGAATCCGGATCTCCAATCAGCTTGAATTGGTAGTGAGAGACGCAAGAGGAATATAAAAAGGAATATTGGGAAATGCAAAAATTTCTTCATCCTCTTAGTATGCTATAGATATATTTCCAAGAACAACCTAAGGTTCTCTCGGCTCGAGGGTATCGTGCAAGGGGCAAGGGGCTGCGAGTAGGAAGTCCTCTAACCTGCATTGTCAGAAATTTTTCTGGACCGGTCTCTTTCAAGTTTATTGACTTAAAAGCGAGCTAAGAATCCGGCCCTCCAATCAGCTTGAATTGGTAGTGGAAGATGCAAATGGAATGTAAAGAAATAATGGAGGAATCCAAAAATTTCTTTATCCTGTATACATAATCTTTTCTTCTACGTTCAGAATCTGTATTTCACAATAGCTTTCACAAAACGACTGTATATCCCATCCATAGACGTATGATATATAGACTGCGCGTTTGGCTGAAAAGATGTCTTCAACGTTGAGAGAGACAACACATACTGTAGGAACAAAATTATATTTCGTATTCTTGTGGAGAAAATATTATATATCTTATTTGTCGTATCTTTGTGGTGTCTCTGTATTAACGGCGAATGTTTCATAATAAACTTGTATATTTGCGCGACAATATTATTTGTCCTCACCTCTGCTGTATTCGTTGATTATCGATTACGACTCAACCGACAGATTCGAAATGAAAAACCGAGTCGAAGTAAAGGGTATAAAGCCGAGAGACGACAGAAGATCAGAATCCGCCGAAAACACAAGACGCCCGAAGATTTTTGCGTGCTCTGACTTAGTAGCCTAGAGTATATAAGTTGTTTTTTCTTTTATTTATTGTCTTCGCATAAGTGTAAACAGACATTATATAATTATTTATTAAATTATTTATTTATTTTATTTATTTAATCCAACAAAATTTCCTACAATACTTTGAATAGTAACTCTTTCTCTGTCTATCATTTACCCCACTACTTCGCTGGACAAAGATGAGATGCTACTATTCAACACCAGCTGTCTCTCTCTCTCCACGTTGAAGACATTTTCTTAACATGGCAAAGGTAGGGAACGCGCAGTCTATATATCATACGTCTATGATCCCACCTGCGTAAGCAAAAAAGAGAAATCGTTTTCTATGTTTTGTCTCTTTGAGTACAGTCGAAGTCTCATTAAAAATAGATCCAGAGACCCTAACGTTCATTCGAGTCACGTCCGAGCGATTGTTCAATCTCAAGAATACAATCCGTTAATTCGAGAAAGTTTTCTCGATCCGAGTTATTAACCCTCTCTAACCTGGTTTTCCGGCGTATGTGTCTAAAGATAGACATTCACGGTTGAGCTGCAACGAGTCAATTTCGAGGATAAACGCGATGTGTGAGTTTAAGTCTATAATACACAGTCTCTCAACTCAGTTCGGGCGCGCGTTACAAAAACGAAGCGATCCTATATGCACATCCACGTTACACGTGCGGATGTATATATACATTTTATGTTCCTTCGCATCAAAATGCAGCAAATTCTTGACCTAGTGCCTTCTATACTCGCGGTTAACGGTAGTATATCGTAATTCGCCGCACTTTAAAGAATCGCACTCTCGGCGACTTTTCTGACAAAAAAAAAACAAAAGAAAGAAGAGAAACAAAAGATGTTCTCATCCCCTTTATCGAGTCATTAAAGTTTGTTCGTCCGTTCTCGTTGCTTTTCGTATAAAATTCGACACGCGTCTTCTTCCATTAGGTTCTGTTGGTTTTTGTCAAATGAAGAGTTGGGCAAAAGGAATATTGCTGTTATAATAACATTTAAAAAAAAAGAAAACGCTACACACTTATCGCTTGATGATAATTGCGTAAAAAACTAAAATTTACAACTACTTTTGTTGGCACGCAATTAGGATTATTTGTTTCTAGATTTGTTTCACTGATCCTCGAGGCTCACTTACGTGCGCGATGTATGTTGCAGTTTTTATTGAATTAATTTACAGCGTATAGAAGCAAGCGCGTAGGCACGTAGCCATGTGTATCGAAGAGTAATTATTATCGCGCGGTCGTGTAATCTGGCTATTTTCTAGTACAACACGACACGTGCGATTGTTTTTTTAGATAAATAATTGGATTGGAAATTACATTGTGGTAATTATCCGAAAAAAGGACGAATTTACGAATGTTGCAATACCAATTAAAATGTTACAACGATATCAATCCATCTATTTACATATTTATTAGTTTACATATATATGTATATTTATATAGATATATTATACATTTTTATAATATTTTTTTATTACTCGGAAAGTACTTAATGATTATTTACAAAGAGAAGCAGACACAGACGGTTGGGTTATCGAATTTGCTTCAAATTTTATTTGTTGGTGAGAGATCACAAACACAACTCTCTTCATGCTCAAGTAGCAAAATGCATTTCTCAGCTATTCACGAGACAACCTGTCCGAATATGTTTGTAACAATAACTTATGTATATCCCAGAAACGTACAGTCATCGTGAGCAAGAAACGGCGTTAGTCGACTCGTCAGCGTTGTTTATAAATTCCGCAGTCGAGGATTTAAAACTCTGTACATGTGATTTGTTTTTAATATAAAACTATAATTTGTTACTATATTAATAAAAACAACCATATATATAATTGTTGTCAAAAATATTATTATATTAAATTTAGTGTTACATTTACATTTAGGAATGTATTTTAATGTTCAAATAAATCAAAAGGCAGATACGAGCAGTAAAATACAGGTTGGTCGTGTATAAAAATTTGTCTTTATTCAATAAATAGACGTTTCGGTCACACAAGTTTGGACCTTCTTCGGTATGAAAAATTAAAGTTTAAATAAGAAGAAACATTTTAGTACACTACATCACTGACAAATAAATGAAATGATGTCAATAAAGTACAATAATACAATGTGTACTGAACACATTTCAAATGTGTTCGTCTATTGAAACGTCTATTTATTGAATAAAGACAAATTTTTATACACGACCAACCTGTATTTTACTGCTCGTATCTGCCTTTTGATTTATTTGACTATTTCACGAGCGATTGATTGATTATTTTAATGTTATTTCAATGGCTCATGAAAATTGAATTGCCAATTTTTCAAATATGTTTCAAATTTTTTCTACTTTTTTATTGTAACAATTCTATATGGAATGAAAGTTTTTATTCAAAAGTGAAACTTTTTTAAAAAGTAAAACGGCAAGCCGATTGTATCTCTATTCATAAGGTCTCTTAAAGGAAAGTTTTACTTTTGAATAAAAAATTTTATTCCATATAGAATTATTGATTTATTACAATACAAAAAAAAAAGATACCACGGTAACCCGTTGTATTTCTATTCATAAGATTTCTTAAAGAAAAGTTTTACTTTCACGTGAAAACTTTCATTCCATATAGAATTGTTACAATGCAAAAGTAGAAAAAATTTGAAACATTTGAAAAATTGGCAATTCAATTTTCATTAGCCATTAACCCTCTATGGGTCGAATTTTTTTCTTAGATATAACTTGCAAGGTATTTATTTTGACAACTGAAAATCCCATATGTGACACTTATGTAGTTATACATAGGGAGTGACAACATGTGATATTATATCCGGGTGGTCTCAACCTCATGATGCGTCCACGTGTCCCACACGAGGGAAGATATCCTCAATCGATCGACTGTTTCGAGTCGAATTTTTATAAGATTCTTCTTATTAACTTTTTCCGATTTTTTTTGTTAATATACTAAAAAATTAGTTTTATTAAAAAACAAATCACACATATACGGAGTTTTAAATCCTCGACTGCGGAAAGTTATGTTTGTTGTCTCTTACCAACAAATCAAATTTGAAGCAATTCGATAACCCGATCAATATGTGAGAACGTAGAGAATTTTCCGCGTTAATCGCATTACTGTCGTCTGATGCGAATATGCATATACTATCGCACGTACGAAAGCGAATGTGGCAATTCCCGTTGCGGACTGTGTCACGTGCGATTAGAGAGAAGAGGTTTGAGTGAAAATCACAGATATAAAACAGAATAATCAAATAAATACAATAGTCAATTAGCATAATTATTATATACTATATTTTATTGCAATTACATATATCTATTTTATGTAAATATAGAGAAATAGATGTAAATAGAAATAATTCTACTTTTCTCTTATAAATAAATGTCCTGAAAGAAAAATATGAAATTAAGAAAAGTTTTATTAATATTATAGGGGCTCTTTGGTTTATTCTTTTTTATTAAAAAATTAAGAAAAGTTAAAAATTAATAAAACTATATTAAAAGCAGTAACAAATTTATATCTATGTACATAATATTTTTTGTGTATATAATATAATTATATCAATTTTTACTTAAATGTTTGAAAATAAACAAAAAAATCGGAAGAAGTTAATAATAAGAATCTTATAAAAATTCGACTCGAAAGAGTCGATCGATATTGAGGATATCTTCTCTCATGATCGTCCACGTGTCCCACACCGGGGGACACGTGTCCCACACGTGGACGATCATGAGGTTGAGGCCACAGCCCGGATATATAATACCACATGTGTTTCTGTACCTGGGTATACCAGATTTAAAACCAGTCAAGTGGGCTCCGCGGGGCGAGTTGTATAGCTTATGGAAAATCCGGGTTTTGAACGCACGAAACACGCCGGTCACAACAAGAGGTCACGATCTTTTAGACGCAACTTATGAGAGATTTTGATGATACCGAACATACCGCTTACACGAGAGGGCGGAGATAATTATTACTTGCTTGCGTTGTGAATACGATAAGTACCAATCACGTCTTGTAATTATAGAATATACGCAATATTAGTCAAATCTTTTGACACGTTATCGGCGCGCGCGTTTCCGTAAAAAAAAAAAATAATATATTTTTAATAACATATATTCAATTTTATATCTCGTTTATACGCAACGTCCTATATAAAAATTTTTCGGTTGTAGTTGGGCATTAGTGTGAACTAATTAGCAGATTTATTTATTGCAAAACACCCTGCAAATGGTGTTCACACTTGCCCAACTACAACCGAAAAATTTTAAAAAATATCGTTATAAGAACCCGTATTCAAACAAACAACAATATTATCGGTCCTGTATTAAATTTATTTCACAACAACGCAGATTTTTTTCTTGCATTTTTTTTATTGCATATCGGTCGGAAATAAAATGAAAGAAATTTCTCTCGTCGCGGTATTTCAGAAAATATATATATTCAAGCTCTGATGAAAATTGTGTTCACACAACCGTTATGCATGTGGTCTAGTCGTCGGTTCTTCAACTGGTGTAATCATAAGCTTCGGAGTAAATCCACTATACACACGTGCCTATAACTATGGAGAGGATTAATCCGTTCGCTGCAACGCTCTAACCGGCGTTCGTCGCGTCCCGGGAGAGATCCCACCTGTTCATTTCATTGCACACGCGCGCACATAGAAATCTTTTTCGTACGGAACGTACACACACACGGAAGAAAAAAAAAACGTTTGATGCTCGATTAAGCGTAACATCGCGAAGATGCATCTATCCTATCTTGTGTGTGACCGCGCTTTACTACCACACCGTAAAATATTTCATTGCGCGAAAACGCGTCGAACGTGTTAGAATGTGTGTTGCGAAAACAAAAGCTACGTCACTTTCCGGTTATTAACGATTTCGCCGTTTTTTTGATTACATACGCAATTATTATACCTATTACAACATTCTGGAGTAACCACGCTGAAAAAAAAAAAAAAAGATTCAACGCCACGGATCGTCGCGTTAACGAGTGAGAAACATTGATTTGATTTATTAAATTATATCACATAGTTATATCGCATATAAATTATCTCACCTTGATTCAGCAGTTAGGCGAGATACTTCGCGACGATGACGCGCGCGTGCGCGCGCGCGCACGAAGCGCGGCGATTCGCAGCGAACGTAAAAAATTGCACGCCGACGGTGCGGGTGATATGTAGGGTAAATCTTGACACACACTGATTAACAGAGCCGATTCAACAATGAAACACAAACTGGCCGATTCGCTGCTTCGGATTCAAAAAAACGCCGCTGCGGCGTTTTTTTCTTGCTGCGACGACCGATGCAATTTGTTTATTTAAATTTTTTACGCGCGCGTCACCCTCTTTGTATTTTATTTTTTTTTTTTCCCCCGTAAAATACGGCGCTCATCTCGCGTTTGTCTCGATCATTGTCGGATGTAAAAAAAGAACACGGAGCGAAGAGAAGAGTGTGTAAAACGAGCGAGTAATCCAGTTTTCTCGCGGAG
Source organism: Pseudomyrmex gracilis (assembly GCF_002006095.1). NCBI lineage: Eukaryota > Metazoa > Arthropoda > Insecta > Hymenoptera > Formicidae > Pseudomyrmex > Pseudomyrmex gracilis. The sequence continues at coordinate 72,044 of NW_018020719.1, forward strand.
AAAATGTTTTTTTTTTTTTTTTTGTTCTCGTTGTTTTACGTTCAACGTGTGTGTTTCACGTTCGCACTAATTCTTCTCGGAGAACGGAGCGGATATTGGCCTCTTCTTCTCGCGAGCGCGACTCGCGATTTATCATCGCGGGAGCTGACGACGGACCGATCGCCCCGTCGATTCTCTTTACTTACTTACTTATTATCCGCGACGCTTCATCTCAAGCGCGAAACTCCAATCGCGACCATATATATATATATCTTCGTCGCGCTTTGCAATTTCTCGACTTGCATCGGAGATGACTCGTTTTTTTTTTTTTTTTACGATCGAAGACGAGTTGTTTGCGAAATCGAGAATCCAAACCCCCGGCGCAATCAACCCAGTCGGCTTAATAAACCAGCGAATTAAACCCGGCCGAATTCGTCGACGCGAATCAAGTCTTTTTTTTTTTTTTTTTTTTTTAAGTTCCAATCGCGTTAATTCGCGTGAACATGGTTTGTTCTGTGAGTTTTTTTTTTTTTGTTTGCGACACTTTTGTGTCGCGATCTCTCACTCGTCTCTGAACCCCGATCGTTTCTGAAGAACACTTCCACCGTCGTCTTTTTTCATCGCGATGCGCGAGAAAACGGATTCGCCGCTTCCGTTCGTTCGCTCACCGACTTTCAGACTGACACACTATCGAGGCATCCGCACGCTACCGCTCGGATCTCCCGACTGCGGAGCGCTTCTCTTGATCCTCCCTCCTTTCCGTATTAACATACGACACCACCTTCTCTCTGTGGAGGAACCTTGCGTATGGGGGCATTTACGTCGCGAGATATTCGGAACAAAAGAACGAGGAACGACGCGGAAAAGGAAGAGAGATGGGCATTATACAAATAAAACACGGAGCGGAGAACGAAAAAAAGGAAAAAAAATCGACGAGGAAAACGTCCACGCGATGATAGCGGTAAATAGAAAACGCTGTGAGAGGACAAAAAAGGAGTTAGGCAAAGGTAGTTATCGGTAAAAAAAAAAAAAGAAGGGTAAATAAAAACAACTTAAGGGTCGACGAGAATCGTGCAGAAACTTCTTCTATCACGGATATCGTTGATTCTTGGTTTTTTTTTTATAAGTTTTTATTGCGATTTTTAAAATTCGATCAGAGAAGAGATAAATACATTTTTGATTATTTCGAATGACGAATGGAAATTTTCTTTCTGTATCTTCTCTTTGCTGAAAAGTCCCGAATGTGTGAAATTCTCCTCCCCTTATCAGATGTTTCTGCACGATTTCTGCCGTGTACCTTTGAAAAACAATTTCTCAACATGATTTATCATATTTATTTGCGAAAAGAGATGATAAGAACGAGAGGTCTTACTAAATACTAAATACCTCAATTATTACGAAGGCTCGCGCGCGCGATCCTCGCGGTGTGCGCTTTATTTACGCGGTCGTGCGAAATATCGATGCGCCATCGCGAAAAAAAAAACTCATCATTCTCACATTAGATCTTCGCTTACTTACAAGCTTAGAGACAAGGAACGATATACATATATATATATATATATATTTCGAGAATGCGGAGAAGAGAATCTCGGAAGACGGAGACGTCGGACGCGATACCTGCAGCCGCACAATGTCAAAGGACGCGCGCGAGTCTCGCGTTTGTAACAACAAGTTGTTTTTTTTTTTTTTTTGTCAATTCAAAAACAAATCACGTAGATCCGAGATAGACAAGAGAGAACGGGGGAAAAAGAAAAAAAAAAAAAAAAACAATGGGCATATACACATTATGACTATTTACGTAAATCGTACAATATAACGCTGTGTGTAAACATGCTTAAATCTTAAATCAATAATTAGCCGAAACGCTTAAACGTCTACGTTAAGTCGTTATTATTATGGCACCTGTACATTTTGCGCGTTGTATACGTGTGTGTGAAAAAAACAAACTTAAAAAGTGGTACATTTCTTAAAAATCGCTTAAACAATAACACTTATGTGCGCGTTCAGTTATTGTCCGAAGAAAAAACAAGATATATGCTTCTTATCCAAGCGCGGAGAGTGAAACTTGCCCACGTGATCATCATTCTCTATCTCTCCAACAGGTTCCGCGCGCGCGTGCAGGCTAATAAAACTTATAATCTCTCAATGGCCACAACACAAATCTATGTCGGCGACTCTCGCGTATATGTATAGTATATATATGTGAGTCCGCGTACCTCACGCATATACATTAGGACTTCGCGATTATTCTCGTGGAACGCCATACTCCCCCCGCACGTGTTTTCGAGTCCGCGGTGTTGATTGTTTGCGTTGATTCCTGATTATTCGCGGCCCCGCGAGTACAGCACAGTCAAAACGGTTATATCATTCGCGACGACGAGAATCAAATAACACACAAGGCGACGTATAACAGAAGACGCGACGCGAAGCGATACAAAATTTCTTCAAATAACAAAAAAATCAGTCACGCGCGCTGCATCGATTCGGGCCAGTTTATCTTGCGATTTTCTGACGGAAGAAAAATTCAACGGTAAAAAAAAAAAAAAAAAAAACAAATTTAAAAATCTTATTGCCACGTCGATATTTGTGTTAATCTCAGTGTTTTTTTTTGTTTTGTTTTTGTTCAATAATATTACGCGCGATGTTGAGGTGTGTGAAAAGACCGAGACGAGCACGAACATCGACGTGGTGCCGAGCATATTTTTCGCAGATTCTAACTGAACACACAGTAAGTACATATATACTTGTCGTTCTTACCAAGTAACACTTTTCCGGAAGAGTCTTAAATTCTAATCGATTAGATGAGCAGAAACGCGCGAATTTTTGTCGTTCTTCTTCTTGTTCGCTTCGTTGTCGAAAGTTGTCTTCGATATATATTGTAATAACGGATTTGTTAAGTGCGTTCGCCATTATTATCAGGTGAATTGTTTCAACGTCGTTGTTGTACAATAGTCGCTAAGTGACATCCCGAAAAAAAGTTGGGATATATAAAGGCACGCTTAATTCTACAGTTCGTTTAAGTTTTTTTTTTTGTACACTAGCCGGATCGAGATCCTTGTAAAAATGTCTTGTACATGTGTTCAATATACAAAATTAATTAGCAATAACGCGCGTTCTCTAACAGACGGAGAATTATTTGAGAGATTAGGACACTCGACGTACCGCCACTTATATGACAGATAAGCAAGTTCATCAATCGCGACAAAAAAGTTTTTTTAACAACGATCCCGCATCACGCACGCACATATATATATATAGGATGTCTCGTTATTCGCAAATTTATATATAGTGTACACATGTGTTTGTTTTCCTTTTCGAAGAAAGACATCCTGTAAAAATCATCTTGTTCAAATCAAAGTTTTTCAAATTTTTCTTCTCGCCCGTGTACTAATCTCTATTATCATCTCTGTTATCAAATTCTTATTAAACAATATTACGTATATAAATCCCCCAGATGTAAATGTAAACCCACAACTCTGTTTTTCTGTCCTAATATTTACAGTCGAGGGATGTGTCGCGTATATATCCCTCTGATTTTCCTCTTTCTTTTCTCTATCTATCTATCGGGTATATATTTATATATATCCCCCGATAGGAATCTCTGACTTGTTGCCGACTTAAAAAAAAAGCCGGATTTCCTCAGCGACTCCAATCTTAATTTCACAACCTAATTTCCTTTTCTTTTCTTTTTTTTTTTTTTTAAACGTGTCTCTCTTTTCACGATAACATAAAAAAAATTAAAGGGAAAAGATGAAGAGCAAACGAAAAACTTAAAACAGCGAGCAAAATCAACTGCTTGTTACTTGTTTAAAACGGGACAGGAAAAAATGAAATAAAAAAAAAAAATCAGAAAAGAACAAATCAGAAGAATAATGTACGAGTGAAAGCATAAAAAAAAAAAAAAAAAAAAAAAAAAAAAAAAAAAGCGTTGCCACGAAAAGAACGATGTTTCTGACGTCTCGAGAAACAATTTGAATTTTGTAATGTTCAAAAGAGTTTCTCAAAAAGTTTCCTCGAAAAGAAACAATAATGAAAAATTCTTTATAGCGTAAAAAAAGAAGATTTTTAAACACTTTGCTTTAGCGTCGTTAGCTCTCTTTTTTTTTTTTTGCAACAATAATGTGTTTCACAAGATGAAAACTGTTCCTACATCTCATTTTGACTTTTTTCTGTTCTTGTTTAAAAAAATGTAAAATGTAAATATCCGTCTTTTATTATTCTCTTATACTTTGCACAATCTAATTTTTATTTGAAAAGTTGCCATTCGTGGAATCTTGTCTTGATTATGTAGCAAATATAAGTTTTTTAATTAGACAATAAGTAGATCGGGTTTATTGTTATCATTATTATAGCTAACATTTACGTTGAAAATTTGTAATTTCATCTTGCGATATGAAAATTATAATATCACTGCATTTTGTCAATTTCTTGTCATTCCCTTTCCGTCAATCTCTTCTTTTTCTCCGCCTGCCAATAATCTTTTTTCTCACTTTTGCGTCAAATTCTATCACACCGCTTTTTCTATAGTTTTTATCTTAACAAAAATTTCCACAACTGCTAGAAATTTTTCTATCTTATTATTGTAATATATGTATATTTATATATATATATATATGTGACTATTGCGGTATATTAAAATATATTTTTATTTTCAGTTGTCTAATACATCGAACAACTGTGTCAATGAACACAAGTTCACATCTTTTCATAAAATCCCAAAGAATCCCGATAGAGGTTTACGTAACGAGCTTGCTAACAAACGTTATTACATACCACTTAGCAAAAACTTTTCTCAAGCGCGATCTTAATTGCGATCTTAATTTTTTTCGCATCAGAATTGGGGAAAGTTTTCTCAATCTCACCTTAACGTTATAAATGTTACAATCGCACATACTTTCTTTACATACTCAGCAAAACGTTTTCGCTTAACGGGAACGTATCTTTTGTCGTTTTTTTTTTTTACAAAACATCTCTGCCATAAACGTGTAGCAGAGATAATTTTTCTAGAAAAACGACAAAAGATCACGCCTATTCTTTATAAAACACAATTAATAATTGTAAAAAAAAAAACAAATAGTCTTTGGTTTTTGTTTCCCAAAATATATGTTGTGTATTGCGTGTGTGTAGTTGTGTGTGTGCACGCGCGCCATTTTTTCGTGTTTCTCAAACTATTTATAAACAGAATGCAATCGAATGCAAGTTGGTACAACAGAAAAGAAAACCGAGATAAAGGTAATTCTTTATACAAAAATAAGTCAAAAATGCGAAAAAATAAAATTCTATTTCTCTTAACTTTTTATTTATTAAATTTTTCGTCATTTTGTAATTCTTTATTTATCATTTTGTCGTTTAGTTTAGAAAACGTTTTTTTATATTCCGCACTTTCGAGTTATTTAATTACCTATTTCTCGGTTGCACCCATTATTTCGATCGCATCTTGCGTATAGATGTGTGTGTAAAGCTTTCCCATAATTTTATTCCATTTTGTTATTTCTTTTTTTTATCAATTCGTGTTCACGCAAACGAGAAAAGAGCGTTGGTCTCTGGATTTCGATTTATTTATATGCGCAAATGCATTACCCTGGTATATCGTTATATAATTTTGATTCAAAGTACGATTCGTATACAACAACGCGACACATAAATGCGAACTGCGAAGGCAAAAAGAAAATATTTATAATAATATCTCTAGAGCCATATTAAATGACAGTTAAACTACAAAAAAAAAAAAAAAACGACTCGAGAACTGAAATAAGGCAATCGGAAAGCTTTTAAGATATTGCCGGAGACAACAACAAACGTATAAAAATGATACATCTCCGACAAATGGAACTTATATAAATGTAAACATGTTGATGTTGTAAACCATTCTGTGTTAATGCAATTCCTAGAAGATTCGTCTCTAAGATCCGTATTTTTTTCACAAAAACGGATTTGGCTGACTTATATACGTAAAAAAAAAAAAAACGTGCGCACGCATATATGTACACACATATACATATGCGCGCACACGCGTGTTATATATGTGCTGTTTTTTGTTTTTTTTTACAGTCTCATAATTTTAAGTCCGCGTTTTCTTTATAAATTCGCATATATAAAGTTGGATATACATAATTTATAATATATATATATATCGAAATATATAAATCTACATTTCAATATATAATTAACGTAAAAATCGAGAAAAACATTTGTGTGAGCAGGAACGCTATTGCTAGAAGTAATATAATAGTTTCAATATAGGATCTCTCTAGGCCGCGTAAAAATTTTTTTTTTTTGGGGGGGGGGGGATTCTAGTCTAACTAACAACGTCTCTACAGTAAGTATAGTACGAAGAGCGAATATTTATTTTGTACTTGTACAGTTTGTTTATTTCGTTTTTTTTTTTTTAGTTTTTTTTTTTAATAAAATGCTTATATAACTGTTTCAGACTTGTTTCTCTTAAGGCGGAGTTCCATAATGCTCGGCTGACACTTTGGCACTCGTTGGTTTTGGTTACTTTGTTTTTATCCCTGCATGTGTGTGTCACTGGTTTATATACCATTCTGATATACTAACTGCTCTAGAAATAGCGTTCCCCTGTGCTAAGTGAGCATTTATTTTTTTCTTATCACATAGATATGTTTATTCAGATCTTATTATATTTTGCTGATAGAAATCAGAAGTTTTTCGTTTTTCGTGTCGTTTTATGTCATTACATGTAAATAAAGGACGGAAGTCCTTTATGACCTCGTCATTTAAATATTGGTTACTAATCGAAAAAGTAAAAATACAATATGTTGATTTAGAAATCTTTTTAAAACGACACGTCGTAACACGTCGCGGCGGCGGCGACGACTCTTGACTCTCTTTTTGACGCGCTATTGTTTTTTTGATAGCGTTACCGCTCGTACATACCTAAAATAACGGCTCTCTCTCTCTCTCTCTCTCTCTCTCTAATTTTTTTTTTTTTTCAGAACAAATTAAAATTCACATTTTAAGTGGACGATTGTATAAATTTGTTCTTTGATGCGACGATAACAGTCGTCGATCTCTAAAAAAAAGTGTTTCAGAGAATTTTGTGCTTTCTCTCGTTTATATCATTACAATGTCAAGCTCTGTCATATGCTCTCTCTCTCCCTCCCTCCCTCTCCCTCTCTCTCTCTCTCTTATTCGGAAACAAATTTAAAAATTTGAACAAAAAAGAAGGTAAAAGAAAGAGACTGAAAAGAATAGTGGATATGTAAATGACAATTTAGTTTTTCACAAAAGTACAAAAATTGTATCAGTTATGCATTAAAAATAAATCTTCCAATGATAAAAATGAAGACATGAGAAACACAATTCACACAAATTTTTTCGAAAGCCGTGATGTTGTTGCCGCTGCAGTAGCGCATTACCAGCATTTATTTTAATTATTATAAGAATCATATTGCATATCTAATCGTTCACTTAAAATACGGCAAACGTCTCAACTTTAATCCAAGCTCCAAGAAAAAAGATTACGTTTTTAGGCGCATGCAGTGGCACAAACAAGTATTTAGAAATATTTATCATTTTATTACAACGTGTCATTTTAAAGAGTTCATCATTACGCTAATATTTATAATTGTAATTCATGTATGTACAATACATGTTGTACATAGATATATTTGTAGCGTGATTTATTTACGCTTCTCGAAAAGAAATTCAACATAAATCGAATGAGATGGATTCTGGGATTAGAAATCGTGACAAAGTTTTTACTTATTCTCTTCTGTTGTTCGATGTGTTTTGAAGAGCATAAGGTCTGGCGACGGCCAGTTCCACCAACATATGCAGAGAGTCGCCGTTATCCTGATAAAAAAAAGCATTTTCAAGACTGCCGGGTGGCATGCCGCGACTGTCGATTTCAATTTGTTGCTGTTGTTGAACTTCAGGAGCAGCCAAAAGATGTTCTCGCGGGGCGCTCCAATAAGCAGCAGGTTCAGGTGGTGATTTTTCGCTTGAGGAACTTTCAGGACTGGTGGTATTTCTGTATATACATACAAAATAGACGTTACATTTACATTACAAACATAAGAAAAACACACACAACATATAACACAATCGTATTTTATCAAAAAAATACGCGTGTTATTTATTGTTAGTCATGTTTTAATTAGTTTCAGTTATATTTTGCTGGACAAAATAAAAAAAAAAAAAAGAATTAGTATGCGATCTGCTTAGCAAATGTTGGACGCTCACAAACCGTTAGAAAGCAATAGCAAATTTTTGCAAAAAAAAAAAATATGCTTTCTTTTGGTTGAACTTGCCTTGGTCGAGCAGGAAGATGAGAGACAGCACTGTCGTCTAACTGCTCGACTTGGGCTTCCGCATACGGGCGAACGATTACGTTGGGCCACCGTATCGAAGGGCGATCCTCTTCACTGTGATACCCATTGAGACTGCTCTCATAATCGTTCGGACTATCTTCGCTTCTGCGGAAGCAAATCTTGTGTGATATATCTAGTTTTTTTTTCACCTATCTCATTCTTCTTATACATATGTAACGTAATTTTTCTTACATATGTATAAATGTTACGTACAAGAAGATGTACGTAATATTTCTCGGATACGTTTACTTTTTTATTTCGTTAATAATATTTTATAGATGTGTTTGTCACTTACTCTTGCAAAATTTAAATAATAAAATAATTTTATTTAGAAAATATTAATATATTTGCTACTATATACAGGATGTTCCGTGATTGTATACACACAATCTCTCGTGAGTGATTATATTGAGTCAAAAAGTTCTTTACCACTTTTGCGAGATTCGCAAAATACCCTGTATATATACGGGGTGTCTGAAAGTTTTGGCACAGTGTGAAGGCAGTAATCTGAACCAAAAAAAAGTCATGTACCATTTTACAAAATTCGCAATAGTTATTGAGTAATTAATTAATATCCAATGTAATATCGAATAAGCACGTGGGAAGCAATGGTCCTACCTCAGTAGGACCGTGTATGATTTTCAGTATTGTAAAGAAGAACGGCTTACTTTATGTAATCTCTTGAGAAATGAAGAGAACAAGAAAAACAGAGCAAAAACACAAGCAAGTGGCGATTAATCAATAACTATTGCGAAGTTTGCAAAATGATACACGACTTTTCGGTTCAGATTACTCCTACAATCAATCTTCGCAGTTCGGCTGTGTAAAAATTTTTCATACACTTTGTATACATTTGTATATGCATACATATATCCACTTATCTGAATTACATATCGTATGTAATGATATTTAATTAGAAAAATTACGAGATAAAAATAATGATATTTAATTAGAAAATTTTAATAGAAAAATATTAGTTGAATATTAGTTATCAGTTTTTCTGACCGAATTCTTCTTGGTTCTATTTTGAGAATATTTTATATTTATTATCCTTCGATTTTAAAAAAATTTGCAATTTTTTAAGTAAATAATAACTTAAATAAATGATAACTTGCCTGCTAAAAGAGGGTTCCTCATCGTAGTCACGATGCGGCTCGCGTTGTTCTTCCCCCGCGATTCTAGCTTCTGCTTCGATGCCCGGTAAGTTCCAATTTTGATTTATCGGGACGTTTTCAGCTTCCATTGGTTCCTCCTCCATTGGAGGTGTTCGACGTCCCTGACGAATAGCACCGGCAGGTTGTACGCGGCGAGCGCGCCGCGATATCGTAAATTGCTGGGGGTCTTTGCCATCTCTGCGGATCATTTCGGGCAAAATTCGTCGTCGAGCGTTGATAAACCAATTGCACACCTGTAACATCCGACACCAAACGTGCCATTAGCGAATTGATGCCGAGGTAAGCAAAAAAAAAAAAAAACTAAACTCGAATAAGAAAGTAAACCCACTAACAAATCGTCTTTTTTTTTTTTTTGAGTCATTAATATCCAACGTAATGTACGTACGTTGTATTGAACTTTAAAATATTAGAAAAAAAGTTTGAAAAAATTCTTTTATTTTTTTTTTCAGAAAAATACAAAATTTATATCTCGCTCTCCGTTGCTGGTCCGTCATCGGACGCCTTTCCCAGGTAACGGATTTGGGGAATGCTCGTCAGTTCGTTTATTGAAATAACCAGGGAAATAAAATATCTGGAGTGGATCAAAACTAACTAACGAACAACGGATAAAACATATGCGGAAGTTACCCAGGTGGTAAGCTAGGCAGTGTCCTGGAAAATCTACTCTCTGAAGAAGCTGGGCTTCTTAATATATAGAAAAAAAACTACAGTGTCTCAAATGTATTTACAACAAATTAGATGCTTCCGCTGCCACTGACTACTCTCTTCGGAAAGACTGGAGAAAACTAAAACAGTTGCGATAAAAGGCAACATTAATTACCTCTTCTCTCTTGCGATGCGACAATGGTAAGTGAGCTCGAAGCTAGATATTGAGAAGGCTCAAACTTTTGCTGAACACCTTTTTAATAAAATCTTCACCTGTATGAGGATACACCTGAACGCGAATTTAATATATATTGAGCACCTCTAATGCCTTGGTCTATTTGGATAAACAAATTCAAAAAAGCTTCTCAAAGTCCGAGATCATGGCAGTTGTCAGGAAGTTCGAATGAAAAAAGAAAAAGCTCCCGATTAAGAGAGCTCGTAACTGTCAATTTAGAAACTTCCTAAAGTTGCTCGAGCGAAAATGATACCCAAACCTGACACAAAAGACTTGACAATCCCAAAGTCTTACAGACCAATCCAGTCTGTTGCCTATACTAGCTAAGATTTTTGAATCCTTATTACCTTCGAGAATGATGCCATTTATAAAAGAAACGAATTTAATTCTAGATTAGATCAGTTTGGACTCGACAGAAACATGGCACAATTGATTAAATTCATAAGTTTTTTAACACACGAAGTTCTTCTCTCAAGAAGACAAAATATTGCTCTTCTGATATTTCACAAGCTTTCTATATCGTATATGGCCCGATGCGCGTCTTCGTTCGAAGTTAAAATGAATCTCCCAAACTGCTTTTATACTATTTTTAAGATCCCATCTTGCTGATTGCCATTTGTTGGACATTTTATGAAGAAATCCATACTAGACTCTATTCGATTCGAGATAGAGTACCGCAGGTTAGCGTATATTGGAATCCCTGCTATACCTGTTCTTTACAAGCTGACTTGCCTACAGACCGGTTTGTTTTAATTAGTATCTCATTGGTATCTTATTTAATTGGTATCTCATTTCGATTATACAATAGCTTCTATCACCCTTCAAAACAGGAATTAAGTTACGGAACATGTATTGGATACTGGGTCGTAACTCTAAACTTAGTTTTTGATAATAAATTATTGATATATAAAGTCATATCGACCTATTTGGATCTATGGTATTCACAGTTATGGAGAACCACTTCGTCTAATTGAAATTATACAAAGATTCCAGTGAAAAATGTTAAAGATTATTTCTGATGAACTCTTGGTACATTTACAAATGAAACTACACGATTTGAATCTACTTACCGTGAGAGATGAAATAGTCAATTATACAAGAATCCACAGGAATAAAAGTTATATAATCACCCGATCTTACTGACCAACCGACTGATCATTTGGATCTCATGATGGCGGATCTACTGTTGTAGACTTAAGAAAAAAATTCCCCTAGTTTTACAAACTGGTTTTGATCAATAGTTGTTGAAATGTGTTGTGATGTGGCACATCTCGCTCAAGGTATTCAGGCAAAATGTGTATACGTTAGGCAATGAAATGAATATCCCTTTTAGGACAGATTTTCATATTATAGGAATTAAAAATAAATCTTGCTCAGAACAATGAAAATAAAAAAATTAGTTTACGAGCTTGTTATTAGAATTTAAATAACAGCAAATTCATTAATCCCTTCGCGCCGGTAAAATTAGTCATCAGCGCGTCACCGCTGGACGAGACGTCGTTCCATAAGTACACAATGTACGCGTAGATACCGGAGATGTCTATTTTGTTTCAAAGATGTCAATTTAAACAGCGAGTCTATAAACAACGTGAAATGCAACCCGCAAGAGATTGGGCGCTCCTGAGATAGACAGTTCTCGTATTTTCCAAATTCTTACGCTCTCGTATATACTAAATTATATTTAATAAAAAGAATGATATTTAGCAAATGCCGGATACAACAGGCGTTAATCTTGATGAATTACTTTGTGGGTGCCGAATAGCGGCATTAGGAGCAAAAGAGAGATTAAAAAGAGATTAAAAACAAAATAATAATAATTGTATCGAGTCGCACAAAGCTTATCGAGTCACTACGACATCTTTAACAAGTAAAAAGATTTAACGAAATGATTTTTTTTTGTTTTTTTTTTTGGCTAGTAGGCTCGATTCGATCTGCCTGTACGCCAGTTTGTGCAACGAGAAGGCAAAATGTTAATAAAAATAAAATATTTACCTGTAAATTCGAGAGGCCGGTTGAGCGGCTCAGCGTCTCTTTCTGGCTCTCGTTCGGATACGCGTTGTATTTATGCTCCGACAACCAATGCTTCAGGATTATGACGGCTTCCTTTGGCAAATTACCGCGCCGTCTTCGGTTAATGCCGGCGTTTTGATTTTGAGTCGCCGTGTTTCGTGGATTGCGGTGATTCGGCGACATATTCGGCGACGAGTTGTCAGTCTCATCTGATCCGCTAGGGTCGTCATCAGATGTGCTTGATGACTGCGGCTCTGCTCTGGGATGCATCGTATTATTTACACCTAAACATAATAAATAAAAAGTAAAAAATAAGTAAACAACATAACTGTGCAAAATACAATATGGTACGTGTCCAAGCGCGCGCGCGCTAATTGTTTGATTACTATTATTATTATACTCGATTATTTGAGATATGTATTAACACACAGCATTTTCTCTTTAATTTTCTTTAAATTTATATATAAGTAATTTTTATAATAACATATAATAAAATATAAGTACTTTATTATATA
>NW_018020719.1:85026-120375 GCF_002006095.1 Pseudomyrmex gracilis
GTATAAAGTATATGCAAGAAAAGAATAAAAAGAATAGACAATCTAAACACGGAAAGAGAAAGAAAAATGCAAAATATAAAAAAACTGAGAAAAATAGCTAGAGAAAAAGTTAGGACCGAAAGTTTGGGTGAAATATGAAAAGATTCATATTGAGAGAAAGGAAGTGGAGAAAAGCGAAATAAAGAGAGGAATATTCCAAATATTTATTAATAACGAAAGAAAATCTGAGATTAGAGAAGCGGGAGGAAAAGGAGATACACAATGCGTTACGTTATCGCTTCAAAAATTTAGACAAAAATTACAACTTAATTGTTTCTTGACGGAAAAAAAATCAAATAAAGAAGAAGTAGATATATCGCGAATAAGAGAGACAACAATACGATAATTAAACTAACGAATGTTAACAAATGACGATACCGTCGCGTATAACGTCAGTGTGTACTCTCATATCTCGGTATTTTACAATCGAATTACAGAGAGTTGAAGCACACTGGCTTGTGAGAACTCTACGCGGCAAATATTAATATCAGACTATGTATTGCATAATAAATCGGCGAGATATCGGCAATAGGGGTCAAAAAAAAAAAAAAAGCGTGTTCAAATGTGTGCGAGGGTCACGTAAAAAGAACTAACATTCGAGATAGAGTCGTGATTGTGTGCAAATACTTTCTCTCTCTCTTTCTCTCTCTTTCTCTCTCTCTCTCTCTCTCTCTCTTTCTCTCGCATAATGTGCACAGTTCTAAACTTACATCTGGAATATAATTTGATCAATAACAGAGGAAACGCAAAACGCACACAACGTGAAGATTCGCGGACGATAATACAGCGTTGTATTTCTTCCGAAAACAAGAGACATTGCAAATACGCGCGTGTAAAATTGTTTGTTGGTGCAAAAAATATAATCTCATACCGCGTGTACGTGTACTGAAAAACTGTCAAACTCTCGTGTGCTCGCGACGTTTGTTAAATCGTATAGAGAAATAAAAGTTCTCCTAACGTAAGTTTTCCTTTCTACATGTCACATAAAACGCAGAAGTTCGATCGAAAGCGATGTAAACATTGAATTGTAACAGCGAAAAGACGCGCAAACTGTCATGTGGTGCGTATACAGTGTAAATAAAAAATTCGCGAAATATAAGTGCGGAAGTTTTAAGGTTTGAGGGCAAGAGGAGCGGTTTCACTAGAGCTGTAAATAGCGTCGACAAACGCTGTTGTTAAAATAATTTATGATTGTTAGAACAATTAATTGTGGCAATCGCTTGTGTCCACAACTGTATTAACTAACTATTTACCGCTAAGGGAAACCGCCTTTCTTGGCTCTTAGACTCGCGCTCATTCTGCAAATTTTTGAGCAGTCGCACAATTGTTGTGTGACTTCGAAAGATCGAAACAATATTGGCTGTCATTCTTTGTTTTATTGTATATCTGATAATTGATAAAGATAGAGTGATGCAATATAGATATAGATTAGCGCTAATAAATCGAATCGTCGAATTTATTGACAAATTTCGAAATTTTATATAATTTTATATTTCCGATCAATGAAATCAAACGAAAAAGTTACGAAAGAGATTACGTAACACGATGCAAATTATATGTGAATTATATGATGTATAACATATTCAAACAAGCTGCTCTGTTTCCTCTATTTTGTCAATTACAAAAAAATCAAAAAAATAAATAGAATATATACATTTATTTATTTATTTCAAAGCACACTGGCCGTCATCGAATCGCGCGCGGCGAGAAGAATATATCTCTCTCACGAGATTGTTTTGTTATTATTTTTTCTTTTTCTGTGTCATACAGTCTCTACTTCCTCCAGCTCACAAATGTCGGAAACAGCGGAATTCGATCCATTGTTATTCAAAAAATTAAACGTTTTATTGGCAACGCGATTTGCCAATAAAACGTTTCTGACTTTTACCCGAAAAGAACAAACAAATCGATGAAAAAATAAAAGAAAAACAGAAAACATTTTCGTAAACGCTATAAATCTATTATATCTTAAGTAGAAATGTTAGTAAGTCATTTTCAAAGAATACGCGTTTTATTTCACAAGTACGACATTTCTAAATAACATAATTAAACTGTTTGGGACACACAGTAAATTAAATTTAACCAAAATCAATAACATTAAAAAATGTTTATATCTATATGTGCATTTTATGATCAGAAGAGACGCGTTTGAAAACGTAATCCGCACAGTCATTAGAGTGTCAAGCTAGAGACAACCGGAGACTATATTTAGCGCTCGAATTTTGCAGTTACATAAGGTCCAGTAACCCGCGTTTAAAATTAGGATAGCTCTTTCCTTCTCTTGCGCGAAACGTGCACAATCTCTCGTTGCTCGTAGTATATATTCTCTCGTGAAGGAAAAACTATTGTTTTAGGAAATGAGAATATATAAAATACTCCGAATATATTTGATGAGATGAGATGACTGATTCACAGATCAGTTGTAAGTCTCTCTTTCACTGAGAATCAATATATCTTACTAATTCATTTAGTTGAAGCGCACTTTTACCGCACGAATCAGTAGAGGGTAAACGATATAATGATTGGCCTATTCATCTATATACAACGAATTTGAGAGATAAATATATCATAAATGCATTAAAATATCTATCAAATCACAGCTTTACTTTTAAGCTTTTTTTAATTAAATATTACTATTGTAAAACTAACGATAATTTGACTTGTCGTTGGGAGCCTTTTTGCTGGATGTTCGTTGCGAAATAAATAAATAAATATATATATATATATTTATTTTTATAAATATATATAAATATATATATATTCATATTTTTTTGCGTAAATATTGCATGTAAATTTTGAATTAAAATTTCACTTCAAAATTCAATCCAAAGCCGAAACTCTTTATTAATTGTTATTTTAAAAGTAATATGTTAATGATATTCAGTGATATTGTGTGTTATTGATTCTCAGTAAAACTATTTGTCACTAAATCAATCGGCGAAATTTTAATAACTAATTTTTAGATCTAAAACTAATTTGTCACTGACCTAAGTTAACAGGGGCATTCTTTCACTGAAAATCAGTGATATTATCACTGATAAAATGTTTTGTCACTAAATCAATTAGTGAGATTTTAATTAATTCTACTTAAGGTAGTTATCGCGCGAGTCTTATTCAAAAGTTTAATTTTTTTTTACGCTGCAGAAAAGTGAATTCTCAGAACTCTCGATTCACATATCGTAAGAATATTTCAGACTCTATTTTATCAACATATCATTAACGTAAAAATAAATAAGTAGTTGTATTATGGTTAAAATCTCTTTAAAGTTATTTCTATATTAAATACTACATTTAATTTGTTTGTTTTATCTATTAAACAAATTATTTTATTCACAACAAGATATATAAGGCCTTACGAGCTATTCTCAAGATGTTTTGAGCAGAAACTTGTACGTGTATATATATACATACACATGTAACAAATTCAACTTGTAAATTTTTACAAGTGAGTGTTTTTTGAATTGAAAATTCAATTCTTAAAATAATACGGGATGCCGGATTTGCATCTCATATGACAGACCCCGGATAACCCCCTAACTAATTTTAAAATTTTGCGAAAAAAATTCCTCGGCCAGGAGTCGAACCTGAAATTTCCGGCTTTTTGTGCCATCCGGAAATTTTGTATCCGGGGTCTGTCATATGAGATGGAAATCCGGCATCCCGTATGATTTTAAGAATTGAGTTTTCAACTAAAAAAACACTCACTTGTAAAAATTTACAAGTTGAATTTGTTACATGTGTATGTATATATATATACATACGTACAAGTTTCTACTCAAAACATCTTGAGAATAGCTCGTAAGGCCTTATATATATCTTGTTGGTAATTTCACGAGTCTTAAGTCACAATTGTTTATTTTATTCAGTTGCTCAAATAATTTTTTACAAAATACATTGATATAAGTTTTTGTTATTAAACTTGTAACATATTTTCTTAATAAAAAAATTGTATTTCTTACAATTTTCGGTTTGTACTAGTTTTAGTAGTCTTCCTATATGATTTGCTAAAAACTTTCAACTTCTTCTTAAGCAAGTGTCATCAAAAATATATTGTATTTTGGTATAATTAATACATTTTTAGAAAAATGACATACTGTAATTCATTTTTTTTTAATAAACAATTACAATTAAAATTTGTATCTTTTTTTATTTACGTGTCCAAATGTTGGTACAGTGAAATCGCAGAACGACTCAAAACTTGACCACGCATGCAAATGTGTTATCACATTGTCACTCACGCGAGAGTGAAGTGTTCGAAAAATACAATAATTATCAATTTAATAATTATTGTTTTGTATTATTCTCATTTTTCTGTATTTTATTTTTATCTCTATTTTAATACAGTCGAACCTCGATAACTCGAATCTCAAGGGAAGAGCTAAAAGCTCTTTGAGTTGTCTTGAGGTCTCGACTTATCGAAGCGTTTTTTTCTTTTCCGCGGAGCAGAAGGAAGTGAATAAAATTTTTGTCTTATAGAGGTTTTCGAGTGTTATCGAGGTTTGACTGTAATAAATATTAATTCATATGTCAAAGTTATAGTCAAGCATCAGTTATATGTACTGAAGAGGCATTACGTCGATGGTTTGAAAAAGTGATAAAGCATTTAGAAACAATCAACCTCCCTAACATTGGTCCATCACGTGTGTTTAATTGTGATGAGAACTGCTTTTTTCTTCCGCTCAAAGCCAAACCAACGTAATTGTGAAGCGAGGCTTAAAAGCAGTGTGTAAAATAGTAAATGGAAACGAACGACAAAATTTATAACTGTGTTATTTGTGATGAAAGGTGATGATATTATTATTCCTCTGATGAGCGAAACAAACGGCTCTTGTTATATTGTCTATATATTTCTAGTTTAAACTTCAGAGCCTCTAAAGATCTCCTCTAATTGTTAAAAAATGTTTTCAAAATATAAAAAATATCTAGCGCAAAAAACCTTTGACGCGGCTACATCGAAAGTCTAACCAAGTTTCAAAAACACAGTTTACTCTTGAAAAAAAGTTATATCCTTCGAGAAAAAATGATATCTTTGTTCCACTGTGCGTCTCGAAAAATTTTATCAGAACGATTAGAACTGTCGGGGGGAGATACTGCCGGAGTCGGATTTTTCTACAAAATTCGTTTTTACGTTTTCTGAATTAATTTACTACTTCATAAAATTAACGTAATAATATATCATTTTTGTATTTTTATTATATGTGCCAAGTTTCAAAACAGATTTTTTTTTTTTAAGTTATATCGGAGTTATGCGTTGGCGGCGCGAAACCAACCATGCCGCGAACATTGTCAAGGCGATTGTTACTGTCGGAGATGGCGTCCCGCGCCCATCTCAGTCGGAGGTATCGCCGGAGTTCGATTTTTTTTAGCAATATACGAAGAGTAGAAATATAGGTTCAATGGCGGATCACCCATTCAATAATGCGCGTCGACGTTTCTAGAAAAAATAAGTTTTTTTTTAAACGCTTATATCTTCGAAACTACTGCTGATGTTTTTCAACCTAACCTGTTTTTTTTTATCGACGCAGAATCGTTCAAATTTACGATTCAAAAACAAAATCGAAAAAAAAAAAAGAAATTGAACAAATATTGATTTTTTGCGAAGATATTCGATCTTATATTTGCGCAGGCCGCACAGATCCAGTCTAAAGTTCTTGTAGGTTTTTTGTAGGTCTACAGTTGAAGAATTAATTCTATTTAAAAACAGCGATTTTTATGAAACTGCGTTTAGGAAACACGTTATCTGCGCTATTGTATCATTCTATCTTTATCTTCTCATTAGATAGGAAACAAAGATAGAATAATGCAAAGTACAGATAGCACCGTTCCCCGTAAGCACCGTATATTACTTGGCAAATGCGCAGAAAGAGAAAAAAGTACCTGAGCAAGACAGAAAAGTTTACATGTTCTCTCAGATCGCACTACACTTCTCTCGCTCATTGCTTGAATAGGCTTTTCCCACTCCATATCTGTAAGCTATGAGTTTTTCCCGAATATCAGGAGGTGGGAGAAAACCAAGATGGAAGAGATCAGAGGAAGGCATTCACGGATGCGAGGAAATATTCTATATAATAGAAAACATGTTTTCTTCGAGGAAGGGTCTTTCTGAAGGCATTCTTATACTTTCACGCAAAAAATGTGCCTTTAGAAAGACCCCTCCCTGAAGAAAACCTGTTTTCTATTAGGTAGAATATTTACTCGCTAATCCGTGAATGCCTTCCCCTGATCTCTACCATCTTGGTTTTCTCCCACCTCCCGATATCGGGAAAAATCCATAGATAGAATATTGACTCGCTATCCGTATATATATAAATATGTAAATATACATATATATAATAAATATATATATATTTATAATAATATATATATAATAATATATATATAATATATATACAGGGTGTCCCAGAATTGCCGTACAATCTCTCGTAGGCAGGTAGAAGGAATAAAACTGAGTCGAAAAGTCCTGAACCATTTTTTTCTATTATTTATAATAAAGGAGTAAATTATTGAGTAAATCAGGCCAATCAGCGCCGATCTTTAGCCAGGCGTACGTCAGTGAGCCACGCGCCTGGTGTGTGTGAGCACTCCGCGCAGTTCACTGACGTGCGCCTGGCTAAAGATCGGCGCTGATTGGCCTGATTTACTCAATAATTTACTCCTTTATTATAAATAATAGAAAAAAATGATTCAGGACTTTTCGACTCAGTTTTATTCCTTCTACCTGCCTACGAGAGATTGTACGGCAATTCTGGGACACCCTGTATATATATATATATATATATATATATATATATATATATATATATATAATGAAAAGGATAAAAGTAGTTCTGTACACTAAAGCATCCATTCTAGGTAATGAAACTCTGGAAATTTCGAGAATCTTGAATGTTTTTGCTCACTTTCATAGCCAAAACTTGTAAAAAAAAAAATGGTCCCAAGAATTTCGAAACTCACTTTCGAGACTGCTTACTATTATACCGTTACTATTGTACTTATAAATTGTAACAAATTATAATATACTGTTAGAAACTTTACACTTTATGTGGCAATACTACTATTCCGCCATTTTGCTTATGGCAGTTGGCTTAAGGGCATGCCCACGCTCCCACGAGTATGGGAGCTCCCATAGGATATGCCCATGCTCATAGCAGCGTCAAGCCGAGCAGCATCACGCGCAGAAAATCATTGCGCAGGAATCTTAACGAAATAAATTTCTGCGCAATGCAGCTAATATGAACAATAGTAAGTCATGCACAATCAGAATAAAAAAAAAAAATTAGATTTTATGAAACATTAGTGATATTAAAAATTAATATTTATTAATTATATATAATAGATATTAATATCCTTAAACACAACATATTACATATTGGTACTATTGGTATATTAGAATCTAACAAAGCAAAGAGAGAGAGAGAGAGAGAAAGAGAGAGAGAGAGAGAGAGAGAGAGAGAGAGAGAGAGAGAGAGAGAGAGATATTAACATACATAGTTCTATATCTTTACATATCTTTTGTCTACGTTAAAATTATTTGGCAATATTGTTTTGTATTGTTCTTTATAAGCATATTTTACTTGTGGAAGTTGCAAATTAAATACGCACGAAAAGGGAATAACTAGTCATGGATAAGTTAAAGAAATGGTGACTATTAAAAATATAATCCCGAATCTCTTCTCTCTCTCTCTCTCTCTCTCTAAAACTTTTTATCCCACTAATGGTAAATACTATAATTGATTAAATTATATGACAATATTATATATTACATAACTGTTTTTTCGTATATTTATTTAAAGGAATTATATAATTTAAGAAATTACATTGATACCATTAGCAATTCCGAGTCTCGAAATTCCCGAGAGAATTTGAAATTCACATAAAATCTCGAAATCTTCAATCCCGGGACAATCATATAGACTGTAATCGAAACCGAATGCTCTATTGTATACACGTGTTTTTTTTTTTTTTTTTTTTTTTTTTAATTGAACGTGAGTATCGGGATATGGAAAATGCTATACAGTCTGGTGTTAATATATGTACATATATATACATAAGTATGTACACATACACGCACAAGTTCGAGAGAATCAACCGCGAGCTAAACTCTAAAATATTTTAATTTACCTTTGCTTGTTTCAGATAAGCTTTGATTCACGTGCAACATTGGAGGAAGCATTCTTTTTTGAAGCAAAAGAGCATAACCAGGATTTAACAAATTCTTTTATGCTTTTGCGCTATAGTTGTTTGCTTAATATTTTAGTAAGTTCTTCTTTCACAAAATAACAGCGTGTATTCCTTCAAATATGGATTTGATCTCGTAAATCGCGCGTTTATTGTTTTCATTTTTCTCTTCCAGAAGAAAATTGTTCGTTACGATCGGCAGATTCGATCGATTTTTGCTTCGGGTTTTCTTTGCGCGCGAGATGATAGATTCTCCTCACCAGTAATTTTAATAATTATATTCCGAATATTATATCGTCGACAATCACATCATCCGATCATGTCACATCGGCTCGTCTTTAACCTTTAGATCTGACAGATCATTGACTTATATGTACATATCTCGATAACATATGGCGTACAAAAGCAAAACCCGATTCGATAACAGCTCGAGGAGCGTCCGATTTGACAAGTTTCGCGATCATCAAAAGCATGATGCTGCGGTCGCAAGCGCCGCCTACTTTCCGAATTCCACTGCATTTGAAATCTTGTCGCCCAAATGCGAAATACTTTTTTTTTGTAATTCACAAAACGAGACGACTGAAACATCCAAAGTTTTGCTCAAAGTATTCTTTGCTCGCGCTTTGGTGTATGTAATATCGCAAAGATTGAGTTCGCAATGTTTTTTTTGAGTTTTGCAGATTATTAATTTCGAAGTTATTTGTTATTTAAATAAACTAAAAGAGAGACGTTGACGTAGACGAAACTTGTATACTAAAAATACGAGATTTTCACTCGCGCGAACTAGCACCGTCGACGGTTTGCTTGCAACTGTCGTTTCATCAGACGCGAGTCTTAAACCCCACCACCACGATTCGAAGTGTCGCGAAAAACGGACTTATCTTGTTCACATTCGCGTGACGATTTGATGTACTTTGATGTATAATTGACTTCTAGAGTGCACTAGTGTTTGATTTGATAAAATTTCGTTAAATCTACGTCTTGTGTGCAGTTTTTGCACATAACGTAGAGAATAATTTTCAGAAAAGCTTACAACAATTTATTTCTGTGCACAATTTGTATTATATTACAATTAGCCGTAGATCATTCACATCGTGAATCTCGACACAAAACTGATTTTACCATTAGATAATCATAACCTTCTCTCCAGAAGTAGTAGCAAAAGTCAACGCTTATCTTATCGGCACCGTACGGTTACATCAGCATCGTGTATATTTTCATTTTAATTTGGTACGTCGGTCCGTGACAAATACACACGCGATAAAATATTTATTCGACATGTTATCGGCTAAAAGAATTTTATTATTTAAGCGCAAGTAAAATAAATAAAACGTTTACGTGGAAATCAATGGAGGTGATTTTTTCCTATCCCACGGAACGATTTGTTCACCCCCCCCCCCCCGAAAATGATTCGTTTATCGCAGAATGCGCGTGAATGCGCTCTCTCTCTCTCTCTCTCTTGTGATGTTCTATTGTAAACAAATCAGTTGAAACAAAATAAATCGTATATATATCGCATAAAAGGAAAAAGCTTTTCTTTGTATATGATAATTTTGTGTATAATTGTAGACTTGTTGTTTTGACCCGTCCTTGCCGAGACTTTATACTAGAGCAGTTAACATATACATATATATATATAGATGTTACGTGTAAAAAAAAATTTATTTTTTGTTTCCCGAAATTGAGACCACGCGCACTTTATTCTTCATTAACCCTCGGGGAACACACCTATTTTTTCAATCAAGAAGAACAATCTGGGTCACAATTTGACTCTTGTCCACTTTTTGAGATGCTACCATTTAAAATGCACTTATCCGATTGGCTTGAAAAAATTTTCGGATATATTTTGAACAGTTTGGAATATGCCTATATAGTTTTAAAGTGTCGGTAACATTGTAAAAAATATGTTACAAAAAAGCAAAATTGAAGCAAAATATTTTGATCAAAGTCGACGAACAGGGTCAAATTGACCCAGTGTGTTCTCCGAGGGTTAAACACTAACTAACGTGTAAAATTTCAGGTCGATCGGCAGGCCATCACATTCGAATGTACTCTCAAAATGACTTTTTTTTTTCCGATATATACGGTACGTTTGTATGACAGTATAAAAGACTTGAAAACTAGTAAAATTGAACATTCATGAAGCAAAACGAATCGGCCTATTCTGTAACACAAATATATTGCAAGTATCGATATCTCCGTTATTGGGTGGGTTTCAGACAACTTAACACAGCAGTTGGACCATACTTTTGAAATCAGATTTTGCAGAACAGTCCTATAATAAGTGATGATCTTTTAATCGTTTGAGCTTTCTGAACGTAACTATTAAGTTTTCGTTGCAGATGTGACAAATTATGGTTAGGCCCACCGTGAAAAGTTTCATAAAAGAGAAAAAAACAGCTGGTAAGCCTTAGAGCGAAACAATACTGTGACTTTGAAAAAAAAAAAAAATCTCCCACGCAAGTAATTTAAAATCTTTTTTGCCTTGAAAAAATCAATAACTCTGGGTATTTCCAAGTATTTTGACAGAAACGGGGGGTGTTCGAAGTATCTTTAAATGTAAAAAGTTTTATTTATATACACACAACATGTCGGTAACATTGTATTTTCGACAGAGGAATGTAATCTATCAATTATCTCCAAACACAGCGTCAAAAACAAAGATATTGTTGTCAAAGAGAGCTATTTGTATGAAATTAAACAGTAAGTTTTACCAATTTATCGGCATGTTTGTTGGCATATATACAGAATCCCGCTTATTGTTAGCTTAACTTTCGGTATCTTAGGAAAACAAACAGAAAAATAACGAAGCTTATATATACGTCAATGACTTTGCATGAAGAGGATTTGACTAAACTAAATTAATATCGATTTAAACGCGCGTTTTTTGAGTCAAGCGGAGTTGAATCTGGAGGAACTCTGGCTGTGAACATCTCGCGAAAGAAATTCGATAGAAAGAAAGAGAAACACTTTGTGTAGAGAAGAATCGCGTCGGGACTCGAACCTGAAACATGCTTACTCATCAAACCAGTGATGGAAATTCGAACCCGCTCACATCTAACGTTTTCCCTCCCTCTACTTACGTAACACATAGACGCCCAGTCCATTTGTCGTCGCTGCTGAATCACACGGATGAACCGAGCGTCTATATGTGCGTAAGTAGAGAGGGACAAACGTTGGCGTGCGCGGGCCCGAATTTCCACCATTTTAGCGCTTTAGCTATCTCGAAGAGTTTTGGGACTATACTCCGCCTTAACTGATATAAATAAATCCAAAATCAATAGTTTTAAAAAAAAAAAAAAACCGGATACGTATTACATGTTTTCTTGAATCTTTTTTTTTTTTGGAAACAATACTTTTATTGAGAGAATTATTTCTCTGACGGAAGATAATAAAGACAATCCTATATATAAAAGAGAAAAAATTAATAAAATGTTTCGAGCACTCGGACTAATTCGAATGATTTTTAGTTATGTATAATATTCTGTTCCAATATTCTTCGAACAAATTATATTATCTTACAAAGAATACAAAGTACATACATATATGGAAGAGATTCGGTCGCGACCTGCGTATTGCGCTATTAGCGCGTACGTTCTAACTCTATATAATGCCGCACGAGGCTCTTTGCAACAATTTGTGCAAATCGTAAGACAGTGTGCGCGTATAGAGGTTCGTGTTCGTGCTTTTAGCTCGTTAGCTCATCAGCGTTAACATAAAGAAAATATCTTCTCTCGGTTGCGTTTTGAAAAACTTTTTTTTTGAAATTTTTTACTTTAATTCTAATTTCGTAACAATTTAAAAATTTTAAATCCTACACAATGGCTCACATTAACCAAATATATTTCTTTCTAGTAGTTCGATAACATACGAGCCTTATTTTACATTGTTATAACGATACCTTTATGTGTCAGTTCAATAGATAAAAGATGGATTCTAATTTTGTAACAATTTTAAAATTTTAAATCTTACACAATGGCTCACATTAACCAAATATATTTCTTTCTAGTAGTTTGATAATGTACGAGACTTATTTTACATTGTTATAACAATATCTTTACGTCAGTTCTATAGATAAAATAATTAAAATATAATAAAAGATGGGAAATCGAGATTAGTGATGTAATACATCACTAATCGATTTTCCATCTTTTATCTATTGAATTGATACATTATAGAACTGCGTTGTAATAAATCAAAGATAATTATAGAATACATTGTAGAGAAAGAAGTACAAATCACGAACACATCTCGTCAGTTTCTGTCAACTCTGAATGTTCAAGGACAACTACCTTAATTAGGAAAGAAAAGAAAAGGGGAGAGATGTGAATAAGAAAGGTAGAAATTTGAAACTTTCAAGAGGGAGGTGAGAGTGAAGGAGAATGAATGCGAATAGCGACGAAGGTATAAATGAGAATGTGAGTGCGGAAAGTTGGAAATCCAAGATTGGGAATTAACTTTTAGGCCGCTGCAAAAGGCCGCCATTTTTTGGAGCTTCGATATTTCTATACTTCTAAGGTGTTCAATTTTAACAATTTTAACTATTTTAATGGAAAAATGCCGGCGATCTAAAAGTTAAAATGTGTTTATATAGGGAGGTTGAATTAGTTATAAGAGTTCCGTGACTAGTTGTAAGTTAGAATAAATTTTTTTTTTATTTAGTTTTTTATTGACGTTATCCGTTTAACCGCCTATGCGACTTTTGTGAGCGCGACGTAAGAATAAATTAGACTAAGTTAAGCACAGATTAAGATAGTAAGTTGAGTTTCTTTTTTGTGAAATGTTTCTATTGATTCGTGTAACTCTTGTAAAAGATGATTCTTGTAAAAGAGAACGCAATAAAGAAGCATCTATCATGATGAATTAACTTATAAAAATACAATTCAAACATAAATTAATAACACTTTTGACATAAATTAAATGATTAAACATGAAATAACAGAACATATATAATATCTATGATATCTATTTAGTTTATGTTAAAAGTATTATTACAATTAAAGAATCTTTTCAGGCTCTGAGAAGTTTCTAAACTAATAAATATATATTCGGTCATAGGAGCCGTTCGCTAGGTGTTGTGCGGAAATTATACGTGTATATATATCCATATATACGTGTTCACATGTAAATTTTTTTACACGTGAAATTCGAATTGAAATAACAATTCTAAAATTCATATTGGATGCTATACTTGCATCTCTTATATGAGAAATCCCAAATACCCCCCTAATTGAGAAATTAAATTTATATTGCGAAAAAAACTCCTCGGCCAGGAGTCGAACCTGGAATCTCCGGCTTTCCGTGCCGTCGCACGTTTCCTATTCGAATAGGAAAGGCGACGGCACGAGTTTTTTTCGCAATATAAATTTAATTTCAATTAGGGGGATATTTGGGATTTCTCATATAAGAGATGCAAGTATAGCATCCAATATGAATTTTAGAATTGTTATTTCAATTCGAATTTCACGTGTAAAAATTTACATGTGAATACACGTACATATGGATATATATATATACACGTATAATTTCCGCACAACACCTAGCGAACGGCTTCTATGACCGAATATATATATATTTATTAGTTAAAGTATTATTACTTTTTTTTTATTTTATATTAGAGTTGCATTTAAGTTAAGTCGTTATGTTTATGTCCAAATTATAGATTAGTGTGTTCTTCAATAATTATGTCTACTAATTTGATCGACAATTACATATATTTGTTTTGTTCTACTATATTTAATTATTTAGTTTATGTCAAAAAGTATTATTTATGTTTGAGTTGTATTATATTTAAAAGTATGAAATAAATACGACTTGTTTATTACATTAAAATATCCTATCTCACTCATTTTCCAAGTTAAAATATTCTATATATATATATATATATATGTAAGATATTTGATTAATTTCTGCATTAATAATGTAACATCTCCGTGTATATATCCATTTCAAGAAGTGATATATACTGCCACAAAACAATGATTTAATTTTTAAAATAAATAAAGGAAAACAAAAACTCGCGCAAACAAAAGAAGATAACCACAATTTTCTCAATTCTTTTGATATAAATAGGATATTTTAGTGATAGTTTTAAAGACAAGTTTAGAAAAGGATCTTTCTTTTATAAACGCTACTTTTCTTCCTCTCCTTTTCTGTCATGGCGAAGAGAAACTTCTGTCAAATTGCCAAAAGGCGATTTTCGACTGAATCTATTTATAAATGTCGTTCAGACAAACACGTTTTCGGATCGTTACTTGGCAAACGCAAATCGTCATCGAACAATGTTTCAAGATATTAATTTTGCTTATACTCTAGGTTCAACAATACTTGAATTATTTAACTTTTTTATCAATTACAAAAATATAAATATATATTTCACGAATTTATCTCATATTTCTTTTTCAAATATCTGAACAATAAAAACTTTTTATTTTTTTTTTGTTGCCTTTTGTTTCTAAATCGTAAAAGAGCTCATATTAGCACTGCGCGCACAGATCGATAATATAAGATTTCTGAAGATTTCGTTTGTCTCGTAACTTCTTCTCGTATCTTTCGATCTAATCTGTAATCCATTATCAATTTTTCATATTGTGCGCTCATATCCTTACATTCCACAAGCAGCTGTTCTATTTCACAGCAATGCGCTAATAATAAAACTATGTGCTTTAAAATATATTATCTTCTTTTTTTTTTTTTTTTATCAAAATGCATCATTTATTTGAAACTTGAATCAATTGAAAAAATACTTCGCGCAATAATGATAAAATTTCCAATATTATTTATACAAAGCATATATATAAAAAAAACCACGCGAAGAAAATTTTATTTTATTAAACTACATGTAGCGACGGAAATTATATCGACCAAATGTTTGTTAATCTGAAGAAACATATATATTTACACATTATTGTCTTATATTGTTCAAAATGTTATCTTTCGATCAAATTTGTGTAGACACGCATTTGTTTGTTAACGATTAAAACTGTGTGTATTATGTATTCTGCGCGGAAAGTACAAATATATCTTAAACTCGACTATTTTAAATGCAAAAGAACATCTAACACGTTCGCGACGGGCCCTGATCGAACGAAGGAGGATGTGCCGACGGCGATACAATCCGTCGCGAACGTGTTAAAGAAAACGCGGTCTTCTCGTAACAAGTACAATAAAGATAACAAGATTATTTTTCAATGTATTTTTAGTGAATATACAGATAGATAGATAGATAGATAGATCGCGTATATTTGTAAAGCGCTCTGGGATCAAAATCAAGCGTTAAACTAAAAAAACAGGGAGAGATCGATTTTTAGCGACAAAATTACATGTTCTTTGAAGAAATTGAGGTTTTTGTTACTTTTACGACTGAGGAAATTAGAGCCAAAACGTTTCGTATACATTATTGTTAATTTTCATAATTTTACAAAGCTCCTAATTGCTCGCAACAGATCTTGTTCTTATTATTTTATTTTATTGTTGAGTAAAATGGTTAATAGTAAAAAGTCAAAGAAAAGTAAATTAAAATAAAGAAATTTATACAAAAATTAACTATTTTTAAAACATATCTTTTATTTTCTTGTGCAGAAATTTGCATATTTCCCGCAAATTAAATAAATGAAACAGAATTTCTGAGAATAAATTTTAAGTTAGAAACCGCGCTAAAAATGTTATTTTCATATAGTATCTATAAAAAATGTGAAATTGTCATAAAACCGTAAATTAACATTAAGTCGATCAATAAGATCCAAATATTTCGCACAAACATCCAGCGTCGGCCGATTTACATTACAACGCGAAGACATCAAATTTCAAATAAATTTTGAATGAAATTTCGAATAAAATAGATGTGAAAGTTATATGCATTTTGTATTCCGAACATGATAAATTTCACAGCAATATTTGCTGCGATTTTGTTTCACAAATTTTATAATTTTTTCTTTTACACATTATTCTTTAACTATTCTACAAAGATGTGTTCGTTTTCACGCTAGAAACAAGACTTAAAAACCATTTTGTAATATTGTATTATAAACAATATTTATTAAATAAAAACTTGCTAAGAGAAGTCCGATTTAGGCGCATTGCTATTTTTATATATGGCAAATATAATTATTGTAAATAAATAAATGTATTGACTTACAGCAGAAGCACACTCTGGGTCTTATCACAGTGTTTGTTCTAGACCGTGTTAACATTGTAAACATTGTTGACTACTTTTTTATTCGCTGTTCGTTCACACAGAGATCTGCACTAGGCACTTAGATTCGCACTAGCTTACCGTAGAACTAGCAAAGAAGGGAACAAGATTTTATGTGAAATCTCTGCTGAAACATAGAGGAGGTCCCTAGAAAAATCTTCCCTTTCCTAGGGCGGAATGAAGGAGGCCCTTTGCAGAAATGGGGAACCAATAAGCGCCCTGAATTTTTCTCTCTCTTATCTTACGTTTTCACCTACCTTTTGCGGTTTTTTCCAGTTTTTCCAGTTTTTTCCCACATAAATCTAAAATCTATCAGATATAATACCATTATGCCATTATTGTGCGGCATAAACGGAAAGCCGTCTTTCTCTTTCGGCAGCCTCCCTTCCGTCCTCTATCAACGGTCCGAAGTCCAGTCCACCGACATACATATTTTATTATCACATTTACGAGCATCAAAAAAAAAACAATGCAATTAAAAAGTCTTTACATCAAAATCTGGCAACGGACATTTCGCTAATAAATCGCCGATTTTAAATATTTTAATATGCGTTTCATGTGTTAACATTTGTGTGTGTAAAAAAGCAGGAAAAGATAACAAAAGATTAATTCTGTATTGATAGAGAAACATTTATGCGCGTGCGAAACTTTATTTATTTATAGAATAAAGATATTGATGTAATTAAAATTACATGAATTAATTTTTTGTCATCCTTTCGTGTCTTTTTACACGCACATTGTGTGTAGACATTACTTTTTATTTTATTATAGAGTAAAAGATCCAATTACTGTCGCCTTAAGCTATTTTATTTAAAATATTAAATAAATCCTAAAAAGTTATGCGTGAAAACAATCTAAAAATCTAGAATTTTAAGTGCAATTAATATAACAAAAACTCCAGCACTCAACATTCGCGTCTCATTTCTTTCATTTTAGGGAGCGACAGTAATAGCTCTCGCATCGTTCTTGTTTAATTATTAAATTTATAAATAAAACTAGAGATTTTGAGAGGCGTTATTTGATTTTGTTTCTTATATTAGAGACGTCGAATAATACCAGATAAGAAGAAAAACACATGTTTTTGATAAATAAGTAGTAAAAACAATTCTCTAACGTCGGAGTTTATTATTCAGGTGACAGTAATCGAGTCTTTTGTCCTGGATATTATTGATCGCGCCGGTACATGGGATCGGATCTCGGACTGTCAGAGAAGAAATGCTCTCTTCTCACACCGCACGGTATACTTAATAAATATATATAGAGAGAGAGAGAGAGAAAAAGAGAAAGAGAGAGAAAGAAGAGAGAAAAAAGAAGACAAATAATAAAAGTGAAAACAAAATTGCATTAAACTGTAAATACGCGTTCCGCGTTCTCGTAAGTGTTCCACATGACGAAGGAATGTCGCGCTCTCTGAGTCTTCTCCGCCCGCGGAGTATTTTTAATATAATTTCTATGTTTAGATCAAGTCAAATGAGACTTCAGTCGCTTCCTCGTCGTTTCCGACGCTAATGACACGCGCGTGAGAGGATAACGTTTTAGACGTCAGTTACTGATGACCGAGCATATAGTTTACACACTCGTTCGTCACACAAGTTTCGATTTCTGATATTTTAAAATCGCTCTCTTTGCGAGCGAATCATCCATCAAGGATAACGATTTCTTTTTGCACGTGCATTAACCTTTACAATTTACTGATTGACAGCAGAGCCGGAAACGAAGTCCAACGCAAAGCGTTTAGGTTCGCGAGAAAATCATCCATCAAAGATAACGATTTCTTTTTGCACACGTGCATTAACCTTCACAATTTACTGATTGACAGCAGAGTCGAATTCCAACGCGAAGGGTTTAGGTTACGTTTCTTTTTCTCAAACAGGATTCTTTTTGACTAATTCTTTCTTGCGTCACATTCTCTCGCAAATCGTGCACGTAAAAGTTCGACTGCTTTTGAAGGATGATGAACATTTGAATAGAACGTGTTAAAAATGAAATATGGTTTTCAATTCAACAATATGTGATTTATAAAGAAAAGGAAATGAAGGAAAAATATGTATATCAAGGTCATTTCAGTATTTTGAAGCAGGTCAGTGCTTACTTGTGTTATAGGTAACCTAACACAGGTAACGTGTAAGATTACCTATAACACGTGTGTGTTATCTATACATTAGTAACACACATGTTATGAGATCTCGAAGTTTGTATAAAGTCCCAAAAAGGAACTTTTTGCGAGAGAGAAAAGATCAGATATCAAATATCATACAACTGACTGATAAAGATGCAATCTAGTTGCAATGGATGCATTTAGAAATACAATCGTTCATTAATCGCACGCTAAACACCCTTTCTATTGGAATCCCAAACGCTCCCTAAGCGGGTCACAGTAAACAATCGCATTTTGAAAAATAATTAAAATAGACCTTCTCAGCCTTTGGGACTACTGTTCGAGGTAGTTAAAAAATAAATACTTAAGTGCTATAGTGGAACGTTTCGATCATTTATTGGTTTTGATCATCTTCAGCCACACTGAATAGAATACATAAAAGATTAAACAGGAAGCGAAAAGCAAAATACATATTAAATATAGAAAATCGCATACACACCTTTAATAAGAGATATCAATATCTCACATTGATATCTCTTATTAAAGGTGTGTATGCGATTTTCTATATTTAATATGTATTTTGCTTTTCGCTTCCTATTTAATCTTTTATGTATTCTATTCAGTGTGGCTGAAGATGATCAAAACCAATAAATGATCGAAACGTTCCACTATAGCACTTAAGTATTTATTTTTTAACTACCTCGAACAGTAGTCCCAAAAACTGAGAAGGTCTATTTTAATTATTTTTGAATTTATTACGGCCGTTATCAAATTGATCGCATTTTGTTTTCGTGATCAATGTGGCATTTTTTCAGGCAAAAGTATTTAGTTTTTAGCTCATGAATCATAGTTAATGTTTTTTCATAAGAAAAAACTTTCTAAATTAGAAACGTATAGACGGTCGTGAGCTCACATGACCGTTTACACATTCCTTAAATATCCTTATAATAATCGAAAATTGTTTAAATTAATAATAAACAAGAAGAAGATTCTTCGGGCTCCGGAGTCTTCAAACAAATGAATGAAATAAATTCGGTTGTAGGAGCCGTTTGCAGGATGTTGTGTAGAAAATGTGCTTGAAAATATATATATGTATACACATATATACGTCGAAATAATTTTTATTCATTCATTTGTTCAAAAATTGTTTATTATCTATCCAGCAAATATTAATAATAAATAAAAAGACTAAGAGTGTCAGTAATTAAGAATCATTGTCAGTAACTGAGTCATTTACTCTGCATCTAGTACATCTCAAAAAGCGCTCGGTAAGAGATTGTGCTTCTAGATGCATATTGTCGAATTTAGTTATAATTACATCAACAAAAAAACTGTCGAATCCGATATGCTGATGAGATTTCGTAATCTCTTATCATTAACATCGTCGGCATAAGAAATTAAAAAGCGATAAAATCAGGATTATAATATGAACATATTGATATTAAGCACCAACGAGATAAAAATCAGCGAATTAAATATTTGACACACATTTTTGTACGAGAGATATCCGAGAGCAATATATTATTTTCTGTTTCTTTTATCGCTACGTTAACACCAGTTAAGAGAGATTCTTTTCCGTCGGCTTTTATATTTGATAAAATTAATTGAGAGACGCACATATACTTACGGAGGTGCAGAACTAAAACTAATCGTATTCGTAAGGGTTTTTTTCATAAGAAAGCCGTGACACACAGTCACTTCAGCACAATTGAAAAAAAAAAAAAAAAATTACACAAATATTTAGTGTTGTTCTATTGCAGAGTTTGTTAATTTGTTCTAGCCATTCTAGAGATATAAGGCGCAATGCGAATAATCTTAAATGTAAAGGGCCTTCTACAAAATTAAGATATTAGTAATAAATCAAAAGTCACAGAAGCAAGAAATTGACTATACTGAGAAAAAAAGTTGTTGAAGTAACAAAATAGTATTTGATTCAACTATATGCAGCGGTCACGGGCTGTCAATAAAATATTGATTAATGTAAGAAGGTATCATGTTCCGATAGATATAATAATTTAGGTTATACCGAAAGACAATTTAGTTGTTTTATCAAAATTATAATTTGCTTAAATACAGATAACTTTGAATGTATAACACAATAGGACAACACAATATTTTGTCTGTTTATAAAAATTAATTAGTTTGATTGGATAAAATACTTGATACAAAAAAAATCAGATTATATTCAATTAAAGTAAATGAGAATTTCATCTTTTTTTAACAGTATCTTTTATTTGAAATTATCACAACTTATGTTCGACGAAACAATTTCATGGTTTAGTAAATTAAATATGTTCATTATCACTATCGTGTTAATTCAACTTATACAAATTTGTTATCTTTATTACCATATACCTGAGTTAAAATAAACAAGATATTTCAGATAACAAACTGAAACTCAACTACAACGCATTTAGTTGAGATAATAGTATTTTTTTCTCAGTGTAATCACAATCGATTATTCTTCTGATGATTTGAATGTGATTGGTCAATATTTCTTGCTTCTGACTTCTGATTTATTACTAATATCTCATTGCAGAAGGCCCTTAAGAGATAATTACGATTATACCGGTGCTCTCTCTCTCTCTCTCTCTAAGCTACGTACGTGATTATAAATATGTAACACTATCGCTGTTATAACGCTTGAGTGCATTGTGTCTCTTGTTTTTTTTTTATTCTCATTTTAATCTCTAGAATTCCCCCAAAAAATGCATCGACACTATCGATAGCAACAAGAAGCAAGCCGGGTTTATCGCTGAATAAATAACTTTCTCTATTGATATCACTTTTTAAGTGCGTTTTTTCTTAAACACGCGATAATAAAGTCATTACATTTGATATAATAAGACGTATAACGCTAAAGACGCTAGGATTATAAACGCGCGTCTTCCGTGACAAAAAAAAAAAAAAATCCTTAAACTCGCGTTGTCGCACGAAGCGTTATTACGGTTATCAAACCCCAATAGGCACATTTGTGAAAATATTGCACAAATATGACATCATGAGTGACGACGATTTCTTGCATTTCTTCATATGCAATCTTATTTCTACATATTTGAAACATCACACATAATTGAATTTCTTTTCTCAATTATTGGACAATTTCTTTGTGAATCGCGTTGTGAAATTAATTTTGCAAATATATACTGCTAAGATAATTCGCCATATCGTGTTATTCTTTATTCCGAAATAGTATTTTGGAAAGTAATCTTGCAAACAACTGCAAATGTTTCAGAAAAGATCAATGTTTTTACATCTATTTCCTAAAATATATCCGTATAATTGCAAATTACAATTTTAGTGCAAGATTTCGTCACATAATTTTGTAAATGGTTTCCTATCAGGGAAAACATCTCGAAGAGTATTGTACATAATATTGCGAGACAAATTCCAAGTGCCTAACAGGGAAGGCGGCCCGAAAAGCCGGAGATTTCAGGTTCGACTCCTGGGTGGGGAATTTTTTTCGCAATATATTATTTTAAATTAATTTGGGAGGATATTCGGGGTTCTTCATATACGAGATGCAAAATTTAGCATCCCATATGATTACAAGAATTGTAATTGCAATTCAAAAAAAAAAAAACTCACGTGAAAAACGTGAATTCGATTAGCAATAATTTTTCTGAAAATCACGTGTTTCTAACACATTCACAATGATGCAGCAGCTTAAAATGTCGGTTGGAGACAGTCGTTATAAATAGACTAAATGCATAATTTGAGAGGTCAACGCGAGGGATGCTTTTGGTTACCCGCGTTTTAGTTGTAACATATATTATGCGGCTTTGCAATGCATTACGTGTGCGTGCTTGAATACATATATATATATATATAAGAGGTTCAAACAACACGAAGGAAAGAGAAGAAAACGAAGAAAACGTAAACAGAGGACAGCGAATATACGCGCAAATTTATAAATGTAACAATTGTGCAGCGAGATTTCTACAATCGTCCCCGCGACGCGGTCGTTCGTTCGCGCAATTTTCGCGCGTGTCGTGTGCGGTATTACAATATACACTTGTACGTCTCGTATGTACCTCAAAGTTCCTTGTGCCTACGATTCGAGCGACAGAAGCGTCGTGTGAGAATACGAAGTACGCTCCTCTGAGTACGCTCTACGAAGCAAGGCGAAGCGGAGAAAAATTCGTCGCCGCGACTTGTAGTACGAAGATAACAACAGGCGTTATCACAAATCAAATTGCTTCAGTGAAGCTCTCTCTTATGCTCTATACCTAAATATATCTCCCGAAAAAAGAGAAGCAGATACGCGTACTCAAAATACGAGTATTTGATCACGACTGAATATTCAATCCGATCTTTTGTTTAAGATCGTCTTGAACGAAAAAAAAAAAATCTTTATAATTTCTCCGCGTGACTTTGAAGTCACGTACCGATATATATATCCATGTTCTTTTAGTCTAATTTCATTTTTTGCCGCAATGTGGCATGCGCATATTGTTTTGTCACCTCTCTTTCGTAACTACGAAGATTATTTATCGCAATTATCAAAAAAAAAAAAAAGAAAAAAAAATTTTACATAAATTTACATAAATTGCTTTATACTCGCAAAAACGAATATTCGGTTACTATAAACGGTTAAACAAAATGATGACCACCGCAGATCGTCTCGAGAGAATTTTGAATAAAAGGTCGGACTAAAAATACACCGGGGCTCATGTGTTTTATTAAATAATGAATAAAAGTAGGTATGTGTCACTCGCGAGAAGAAGTGCGCGTGCTGTGTAAACAGAGACAAAATTAATGTCAATTTAGTTATTTGCTTCTGATTATCTGAATCATTATTGTGGAAGATAGGATTTGTGTTTGTTTATTGAATTATATCCCCGATTTGTGGAAACGAAATTGCGCGTTTAACTAAAACTCGTCATCGCGAATCCGAACAGACTGCGCCAACCCACCGTTCATTGAGAATCTTGAATTTAATCTAACTCGATCGATGTGTTGCAAATGCTAATGCGTTAACACAACAATAGAGCATACGATTTATCGCACACAAAGTCCCGTATGGATTTGCATACATTTACGTATTTCGTTTCTTTCGATTCTTGAATGCGATTAACTCATCGACCGCGATACATCGGTAAAAGACACACGTTGCATTAAATTCGATTGTTGTGTAAAAAAAAAAAAAAAATAAAGTAAAACTACAAAATTGTGTGTATTTGTTGATTTTTACCGGGCGCGACACATCGCAACGTACGCGAACATTTATATGTATGTGTGTGTGTATTATATGAATATATTTTACACACACAACAAGACCTTATATTTAATTCTTCAAATTTATATCTGTTAAAATAATAAAAAATATTTTTTCAACATGTGCTCGTATTTCAATATGTTGCAAAAAATAAAACAAAAATTGCGTAGACGCTTAAATCGTCGTATGTAACAAATCTACGGATATATATATATATATATTTTTTTTTCTTATTTTCATTAAATGACAAAAATCGCCCTTTCTTCCATGATAATGCGCGATGAGATAAACGCGCTAAAATAATTCACGAGTTTTACAAGTGTCTAGTCACGTCGTTATTCGTGTATACGTACGCGCGAGACCAGACTCCTCGAGGACAAGAGATTACGAAGAAGTTGCGGCGCTTCGTCGTAAAGTGACATTACATAACGTTTTACGAGATAGCCGAACGATAGCGCCGCCGCGCCGCCGCCGCCGCCGTTCGCGCGCCATCGTTCCTCGATGACAGTCGGCAGCGCGCGAACGGTCTTATCACCGGCTTGGCAATACGAGATTTGTCGTTCAAAGTTCACGATTGGAGAATAAATTGTAGATTTTTTACACGAAGAAACGTAGATTTTTTGGACCGACTACGTTCGCGAATTGAGAGACATGACAAGAGTTCGGCGGCGTTTCGACCGAGCGCAAACCTAACCTAACCTAACCTAACCTAACCCTAACCTAATTAACGTTCGAAGCAAACGCGCGCGAAACAAACGAGTAACGCGCGCTTGTAAATAATTGTAATAATGTAAATTTCACCTTTCGAGGTCACCTCGAAAGTTTTAGTAGTCGCTATATGTGTTTTAAGATATATTACATTTTTACATCTATTTATGACTTTTACGATCCTTAGTTACGTTCTCTTCCTTAGTTATAATTCTTTTGAATCGGTGAAAAATTTTGACGGTCTTTCATCCAAAAGCCATAAATTTCAAATCCGCACACATAAATCATTGAGAAAACTTTTATTTTTTTGAATAATGTGTCACTCTCGGCGTGTCGCCGTTATTGTTACCGTTTCGTCTTGCGGGCGAGTTTACGCCATAAAAGCACCACGTGTACGGTGCGCGCACGATGTGTGTGTGACAACGTATCGGTCGATAGGACCAAAATGACAGGGGAAGGGAAAAAAGAAAGAGAATACCAGACAAGGAAAATAAATTCCAGATTTTTTTTTTATCAATAACAAATTATTGCGCGCGCGCGCGCGCGTTACGTAATATCCTTCGTCTTCTTCTCGATTCATTCCTTGCGCTGGCCAATGACCAGAGACTAGATAACGCACATACGCGCGACCCACTTACGGATCGCTAATCTTGGACTATAAGTCGAACTAGATTCGTCTGAGTTACCGTTCTGTCTTCTTTTCTCTCTCTCTCTCTCTCTCTCTCTCACTCTCTCCTCTCTCTCTCCTATTTTATATTACTATATTAACCACAAATGAAAAAACTTCCTTGATACTTAGATATCTTGTATACATTTAGATAAGAGATAAATCGTACTAAGATTCAGGAAATTCTATTTGTTTCCGATTATCGAGAAAAATTGTGATGATATGAATAATAATCAAAGAATTAAAACAACGATACGGCTCGATGAAGTTAGATAAAATACCGGAGGAGTACAACGATTCAAATATTGTTGCACGAGAATAGGACGTGGAGTATAAAAGGTGGAAACGCGAATGCATAAATAAAACCTGACCTACTTTTTCATTGTGATGAAAATTGTTAAAATTTTCATAGCGTCACTTTGCCATTTTCACTTGACATTCCTTTGACAGGAAGATAAATATTTTCACATTCAAATGGAGGAAACAAAAAAAAAAAAACGTTTCTCTTACTTAAAGCAAATAGAAGAAAAATGGGGGCTCGTTTCTTGACGTATTTCTCGAGTTTTCTGATCTTGAGAAGAAGAAACATATATATAATTCACGTATTTCACATATATATATATATATATATATATATATATATACACACGTGGGGGAAGAAAGACCAAAAGGAAATGATCTGAAAAGTTTCTTTTTGTTCAGAGAGAAACAATTTTCGTAAGCGCGCGTTATTTTTTACAGATAAATTCTAATATTTTATGGACATTCTTGCCGAGGAGAAGTTCCACATCTATAAAAAATAAGAGAAAGTAAAACGACAAAACTTGCTTCCTCTATAACGGAGTGAAAAAAAAAAAAAAACATCGAAAAACCAAAAGGAAATGATCTAAAAATTTCTTTTTGTTCAGAGAGAAACAATTTTTTTTTTTTTATAAGCGCGCGTTATTTTTTACAGATAAATTCTAATAAATTTTATGGACATTCTTGCAAAAACGAAGTTTCACATCTATAAAAATAAGAGAAAGAAAAGAGACAAAACTCGCTTCCTCTGTAACGGAGTGAAAAAAAAAAAAAAAATTCAAAGCAGTCTTTTTCTAAAAAAGGAAGATAAGAAATTAAGTGCTTTTTTTTTTTCATTCGGCATAAATTCTACACAAAAACTGATCGTTTCGGAAAAACAAACTCGTAAATCAATCCTATATTCAAAGCAACGATGAAAAATTTACGTTTCTATCGCTTTCTATCGCAACAAATATTTGGGGAACATCTGACAAATGTCAAAAAGGTAGTTGTCACAAAAGCAAATGTCAACATAAATTTTTTCGTTTTATATAATTTAACAAAAACTTATTAATATATATAGTCACAGTTCCTGTCTCTCCTAAGAAATTATTGTTATATTTCACTCAATGCTTTATTAATTGTATTTCGCTTGGAAAGTGAAAAAAACAACTCGACGAAGAAGTAGGCGAACGTCACATTGTGTAAACGTCGAGGATACAGAAGTCCTCGTTCCGTGCACTTGAGAGAGAGAGAGTTTTTTTTTTTTTTTTTTTTTTTTTTCTACGTTTATTTACAAACACGTGCTCTCCGTGCGTTCTGATCGCTCGGTAAGACGATAAAACGCGCGAAAGCGACGTCGTCGCGCGTTTTACCGACAACAAACCACGAGCGTGTGCAAAGCGCGTCTGAACGACGAAATATTTCGCAAAAGATAGTAGAGCCGCTCAGAAGTGAGAATGACAGTCACGGCGCAACGCTCACACACATACACGCGCGCACGTGCATAGACGCACCACCACGCACGCACGCACGCACGCACACGCATACACACGGAGTCACGTAACGAAAAAAAAAGACAAAACGCGCACCTCAGGTATATCGTACCACGTGCAAAAGTAACCCCCCCCGGACCTCTCCGACGCGTTGACAAAAGATCGAAATGACAATTTGACCTGTCTTGCTGCCAACGTTTTCAGAAAGTTTTTCCTTGCGACGACTCAAGTAAGCCCCGTAGACGACGGGATCGACCGATGCAGCGTGTTGTGCGCGTTACGAACAACCGCATACGCGCCTCTTCTCGTCGCACCACGTGCCTGACACTTTCATCATTGGTCGCTCTCGCGGTGGCGTCGTCCTGACCGAAAACGTGTGCCGCCGCGCGATGGCCGGTCGCGCGGCACCCCGATATACACGTCTCGAATATATTACGTTAAGAAGAAAGAGAATTGTCGTTTACGAGAAACGACGTTTATACACTTACCGTTCATATTGTGATTCATTTTCGGTCGGTGGAACGATTCGGGTCGTAGGAACTGGTTTTTTCGAAGGTCCGTGTCAGTTGGTTGTTTACAATATATATATGTATATATATATATATATATCGTCAGACGGAGAGAGAGAGCGATCTGTCAAACGCGAAATTAAGTTCGGTCAAAAGTCAAACGAGAATGCGAAGCGTGACCGTGATCCGCCGTACGTCGGATTTATAATAACGTCAAACTCGCATAGGCGCGCAAGACACGCGGGATCAGCGACACGCGCACGTGATGATTGAAAATTTGAGAAATTTTGTTCGAGACACAATTTGGTTTGTACGAAACACACACACGTGTGCCCGTATACTTAACTCGGGAGTGAAAAAAAAAGGGCGCCCCGGGTGTACACGCGAGAGCTTGTGCGTGCCCAAGGAGCTGCGCGCGCTCTTTCTCCCGCGCGCCTTTTCCTCGCCGA
The DNA here is from genome assembly GCF_002006095.1 of Pseudomyrmex gracilis. NCBI lineage: Eukaryota > Metazoa > Arthropoda > Insecta > Hymenoptera > Formicidae > Pseudomyrmex > Pseudomyrmex gracilis. The sequence goes on from NW_018020719.1 coordinate 112,862, forward strand.
CGCTATCAACGACGTTGTGGCGGCACGTTGCCAAAGAAGTGCAAAGACGACACTTACCGGTGTTAAAAATGTCTTTTCCGCGCTTTCCGATTTGTCTCGTCTATACTCGTTCCGCGTAAGTTTCCGCCTTAAGCGCGTTTTTAGTCCCGTTGTTGTTTCGGCGATGTTGTTCTGACAGATAAACAGCGGAGTCCTTTCGAGCGTGGTAAGCGCTAACGTCAGTCGCGTTGACAGGCGAACGTAGTCTCCGGAGTCACCTTACGCCTGTGTGTTGCGCCTGTGTGGTGGGATGTGTAAGCCGCGTAATATATCCGCGGGATCTTCGAATGCACAAGAGACGAGACTTGTGTTTGCGAGACTCTATCGGTTGGCGATGGACCTGATTATTGGTGGCGTCACCTTACGGATCAGACGGTTAAGTTTGTTGGGTTTGTTCCGATAAATATATCAGGTCGATAAAAATCAGGTTCAGGAAAGAGAAGAAACCACACGCACGATACGTGGTGGCTCAAAACGTATTGCAAAATTGTTTTCAAAATTGTAAACAAATATTTTAGAGAAAGACACACGATCGACTCTGTCGTGATATAACATCGAAACGTAAATTCTCGGTATATTCTCGGTTAAAGTCGTGTTTAGTTTGAACAATCATGAGAACGAACGCGAACACTCGCATCAATGGGACAAACGTCATCCTGGTTCCGTATCAAGAGAAGCATGTTACAAAGTTTGTTGTTTTTATTGCAATAATAATACATATATTAATCTGTGAATATTGTTACTTATCTTTTATATTTGCAATAGTGTGGATAAGGCAGTTGGAGCAAAACACCGATGTTGATGTGTAAAAGTGTATACACATCAACATCGGTGTTTTGCTCCAACTGGCTTATCCGCACTATTATAAATGATCTGGAGCTAATCATCGTTTTCATCAAATTTTTTACATTTGTCTTGTTTATATTTGGTCGTTGTAAATTGATGGGAGATTGTTGATTTTTTAGATATCACGAGTGGATGAGGAGTCCGACACTGCAATATCTGACTGGTTCTGAACCGTTGACGCTGCGGGAAGAGTTTGACATGCAAAAACGATGGCTCGAAGATGAAGACAGTAATTATACGTTAGTCTCGATATGTATCCGTGTTGTCGACACACTGATGTTCCCAAAAAGTAGTCTAGTCTCGTATTGTTGCAGAATGTACTTTCATCATCCTGGATAAATACATCTTCTTGTCCACTGGAAGTGAAACAGGTACATTGATTTTTACAGTTGCTGCTGTTTCCGCTCCACTGATGTACCTACAACCTTTGTTTTTGAAATTTTATTTTATAGACGCGATGATAGGAGACACGAACTTGTTTTTTAACGATCCTCAAGAGCCAAAGGTCGCCGAAATTGAGATTATGATCGCCGACGAAGCCAGCAGAGGCAAAAAGAGAGGCTGGGAGTCTGTTATTCTCATGATAAATTACGGTAACTCAATCATACTCTGATGTAATTGTTAACTCTTCAATTTGTTTTTTTTTTTTTGCATTTTTTCCCGTGTTCATATTTTTGTGTATTTTATATTTTCTAATACACAGGCATTGAGACATTGAACATTGACAAATTTCGAGCCAAGATCAAATCGGACAACGCAATGAGCATAAAGATGTTCGGGAAACTTGGTTTTCAAGAGGTAAAGCTTGCGAGGAGTTTGTCTCGATTGTATCTCAAAAATTACTGTTAATAAAAATTTGCAACTTAGGTGGAAAGAAGCGAAGTTTTTCAAGAAATCACTTTTGAGAAAGAAGCATCTTCCGACTGGATAAACTGGCTGCGTACAGAATTGCAATCTGTTGCATGTAATTCAAATTAAACTGTCAAATTTATACAAGAAAAGTGAGAGTCGTTGCAATTTATATAATTGTTAAAAATATTTTAAAATAATACGGGTATGCAAAGACTCAATGTTGTTGTTTTTTTTCTTTTCACCGCAAGATATCCTAATCCAGTGTGATGCTCTACATGTTGACGCAATATAATTGACATAGTTGAGTCGTGATTGAACGTGATTGAGTCTAAACGATCATGGTTCCACGCACTCAGTGTCAGTGTCACTCTTCGAAGCGACACACCATCCGTTAAATCTTTCAGTGTTATAGAGCAAAAAACTCAGTATTTTATCTTGCTCAATAGCTCACGTATAAAGCGGAAGTAACAAGCAAATGACAAGAGGGCTCTTGGCAAATTAAAAAAAAACCAAAAATGTCACTAACGAAACTTCTCCCACTGGTCGGTAAAATTATGCAAAGAAGACCGTTGTTGTTCAATTCGGTGGTGTACGGTTTCTTCTGCACCAGCGCCGAGTTCATTCGACAAAATTACAACAGAAAGGTAATCACAACGTCAAAGGTGAGAAATTGTTTTTCAAATTGTTTTTTTTTTTTTTGTTTATTGCTGGAACAAATATATACGAGTGTAAAAATTCCATTTGCGAATATTATTATTCCCGCAACAACGAACAGATTTTGCGCTTATTATTATTGATGTACACAGCCGGTTGTGATAGAATCCAAACAAACTTCCAAAGTTGATACCAAAGGTCCCGTGTTACTTGGGATACAGAGACTTTGTGAGACATTGGATATTGTGGATAAAGATAATTCGATTCAATCGACGGATAGTTACAATTGGCCGCAGTTGAAAAGATACGCGATTTACGGCTGTTTCTTGGCCGGGCCGATATTACATGGATGGTATAACAATCTGGCGTTATGTTCGTTTATAATTAATCAGTACAAAGTGTGCATTTGTAATTTTGTAAGAAAATTAACAAAATATATATAAAAATTTACACGATACATCGGCAGGTACAAATGGCTCGATTCGTTTTACAACGGAACATCCGTAAGAATCATTTTGACAAAGCTCTTTGCCGACCAGTTTCTCCTGACACCACCTTTACTCGTCGTGTTCTTTACCAGTTTGTACTTTTGCATAAAATGTCTTATTACGTGAGAGATTTGATTACTTCTATTCTCTTGCGTTTTTTTTTTTTTTTCAATCTGTCTTGTAAATCTTGCAGGTATGAGTTTGATGGAAGCCAAATCGGATATCTTCGAAGAATGTAGAATCAAGTTTCTTCACACGTTTCAGGTTTGTATTCGAATAGCACAGAAGCAATAAACAAAGTTATGTTACATGTGTTGTTCGCCGTAATTTTTTTTTTTCAGACCTCGTGCGGATATTGGCTACCGGTGCAACTAATAAATTTTATGCTAGTTCCGCCGTCTTTGCGAGTAGTTTACGTCAGTGTTGCTGTCTTTATTTGGATTAATATTCTCTGCTATCTAAAAAGCGCTCCCGTTGTTGAACACGCAAACAAAACGTGAAAAATTAAACTTTACTACATATATCATATATATATATATATGTATATATATACGATTTTATTCAAGGAAATATATTGTCGGGGAATAAAATATAAATTTTATTTTAGTTTTCTCTTTTTTGAAGGAAAAAAATAATAAGAAAACTTGGAGATAGGCCTTCAGAATTTATTGTTTATGTACAAAGTATATTATTATCACTGGTGGCCTTATATCGATAGAAAAAAAAAAAAAAAAAAAAAAAAAAAAAAAAAAAAAAAACTATGAAGCTGTATGATATATATATATATAAAAAAAAAAGAAAAGTCAGAAAAAGAAAATACTGCAAATCATCATTACAGCAGAGTTCCGCACAACTCAACTCCTCAAATTCTTTTCGTCTAATCGTCAAGTTCTTTTCTTCTTTTAGTTTCAAGTGCTATCGCTCCAACATCATCGCGCCATTCAACGCACAGAATATAAAATTATATAATTTTGTATACGCGTGTCAAAAGCGCAACTCTTGCCGATAGATAAGAGAGAATAAGAGAAATGTTGATACGAGTTTATTTTCAGTCCCGACGATTTGAGTCGTACGGACTCTTCCGTGTGTGGCAGATAATTTGTTTTTTACAAATGTATGTGTCCACGTCAAGCCAACCTCGCTGTTGTCCAATAGATTGTTCTGTAGCCGGGGGAAAAAAAAAAATCAAACATACGGAAGTTTTCTCTCGGTAGTGCTCCACACAACGAGGTACATTGTCAGAGACAAGTATCACATGCGATATTATTGCTAAGTAAAACCTTCCTTGCAATACTGTTAGGATTCCGCTTGCTCCTGTGTTTATTTCGACAGCAAGTGGCGCACAAGCATTGATTTTAATACAAATGTGTTTATTTATTTATTTTATTTTATTTTTTTTTTTTTTTTATCGAGGATTGGAGTGCAGTTCATCCGCGTTCGTTATCGTCTTCGAGCAGTCTTATATGTATATATATATATTGTTACGCGGCGGTCACCCCGCGTCGCGGGAGCCGCGTGAACGGCGCGACTCTGTTCGTTGCCGCCGGGCGACTCGCGAGTTTGTTTAAGAAGAATTGCAACGGAGAGCTGTCACGTCGCGCTTCGACGATTCGTCCTGATACGATTTGTATTCTGTTGTAATAAAGTGTTTTGAGAGAGAGAAACCGCGCTTCTTCTTCGCCGTGAACGCGCGTGTGAATCTCAGTTGGCCAGTGATAGTGTCGTCTCGCCTCCGCGGGCGTAACAATATATATATATATATATATATAATTTCTGTATGTAAACCGCATTTTTTTTATCATGTGCAGATATACGAATAAATACACGACCCAACAGCAAAACGCTGAATAAATTGCCTGGGCAGCCTTTGCGTGCCCTTTCACGCGTTACTGAGTCATATATATCTCGCCTATTTTTCAATAATACGAATCAATCGTATATAAATTACCAATTGAACAATTTAAGAAAGACGTCTAAGAGGAATCCATCTTTATCTTGTAGACGAAAATATATTCATTGTTCCGCTAGCTGTGCGTTTTCTTACGAGTCTTGCCGCTACTGCAAACAGAAAGCATCGCACGTAATCTCTTGAGATTTACGTACATCGCGCTTATACATACCGGTTGCATCTTGTGGCGTTAATGGTTTATCGATCACTTTTTGGATCACGTTAATCCACTGGGATCTGTCGTCTTCGCTTTGCGCCGAAAGCAAGTAAGTCCTATCAGGTGTTTCAAGAGTAAACGAAAATCCTTGATCTCTAGCACCCGGCGGTACACCTGTTTTAACAGCAAAACCTTCAGAACTGTGTCCCAGAAAGATTTCACCTTTTGGATGTGCGTCCTAAAAAAAAAAAAAAAAATAGACAGAAGTTAATTAACACACTATTTGCTGTGTCATTGTTTTTGTCTCAAGAACACTCCGCTTACACAAAGTATTAAGACAAAAAATGTACATACCATAGGATCATCATGATACATGAGTTTTCTACCGTCTAATGTAAACCATCTTTTTTTATAAGCATCTGTATGCCTTGGACCGGTTTTCCATAGAAAACCTTCTCGGGGAAAGTCTCTTGCAAGTTGTTGCAACAGCTCGTTTTCGCTAGCACCCGGATAGGCCACCTGTAAACGGTGCAGCTTTGCACATCTGATAGCAAGATACCAATTTGTTATTACTTCTGGGTCCTCGTGATACACATAGATATGTCTTGTTGTGCCATCCTTCATAAAGGATAGCTGAAGACTATTCTGATTGCCGGTTTTGGGTGGCGCAAACGCGACGTTTAATTCTGATATTCTTAAAACAGCTTTGGGTTCCTTGAGATAAATGTGAGAAATTACATTACTGATGTGTTTTTTTTTTTTTTTTTTTTTTTTTTGCACTCTCGACTCAAATTTATCTCATTTCAAGTCACCTTGTTCTCTTTTACGTGGTACTTAAGCGTATCTTCCGCCTCGCAGAGCACAAATTTTCGAGGGTGATAACGCGAATCTTCTTTTCCTCTTTTCATTAGAAATCCTTCCATGAATCCTGACACGTAGTGATTCTGTCTCTCGGGATGACAAAATTCTTCCCTCTCATATTTTGCTCTAATCCATTGTTCAACTAGAACTCTGACAAAATTTTGAAAGAGTCAGATTTTACAAATTACACGTAGATGATACAACATTATTAAATCATGATTTTAGCAAGCAAAGTACCGCTTATGTCATAATCTATTTCCTTGAAATGATAAGGCTTATATAAATGTGTCATCGGACCTGAAACAGGAAAACCGCACAAGCACTTTGATAAACTCACTGCGGGGCATCTGGGCTTGGTCTGCGATAGCAAGAAGGCACACGCTCCTCATAGTGCAGTCTCGCAGCGGCATTGCCCACCTCACGTATTCTGTTCACCTGTGAATCCTCCCACCTGTCTAATTTCAAGTGCTTCACTTTTGAAATATGGGCTCCCATAGATCTGTGCACACCTGCGCATCTTGTGCAAACAAATATGCCTATGTTGTATGACGCCCATTCTGGATCTGAAAATGCAATATCAACAAATCAGAAAATCAGTCAACACGTAGCGTCGCGAAAATATTTGCAAAAAAAACTGCCTGTCTTTCTCTGCGATCGACTGCCAATCCAAATTTTCACTTTCGTTTCACAATTAATGCGCAAAGATTAACAGGAATTTGTTCTGATTTAACGTCAAGAAAACGTCAATATCAAAGCAACACGAATCTCATCCCACTTGAACCCAAGTGTATACATTATATAATCGCAATGTGTATTAATTATGATGAAAACAAACTGCGCGGAAATGTCAGAAAATATTATACACGGCGGGTTTGTTACACGCGCGCAGGTTAACTCGAATTAAACGCGAGATACGTGATTACGTTTCGCTCGTTCGCGAACAACAAAGACGAAAAGAACCTGTTTACGGAACGCACTCACTCTTGGCCCCACAATCCGCGCACACGTTGTTCCCAGGCTTTTTGAGGAGTTCCGCCAACAACTTTTCGTTCGAGTCCGCCATCTTGAAACATTGACAAACGATGAGTTCATACACTGTGGCCCCGAGCAATTCTTCCTTTTCCGACGGGTCCTTACGCCACAGAACTAAGCGATGACGGAGGAACATGTGTTGTGCGATAAGACCGGAATAACGGATCGGCGGTCCCTCGTTTCTGCTTGGGAACGCTCTAATATCGCTGAGTGAACGCGGAGAAAGAGGGTTCGCTTTCATAAAAATAGAAAAAGTTCATTCGCTGACTTGCCGCTGACTTCAAAATGCTCTCTTCTCCGGCACCACACATTTAATATTTAATATTTATTTATACATCTCTATAACGCATACTAATTTCGTTTTTAATTTAAAAATTACACAATAATTTACAATTTCAATTTACCTCCCGGTAAAAAATTTTTCGTATATACTTATACACAAATTAAAATAATTATATCTAATTATCAGTGTTGCGCTTAGATAATAATTTGAAATAATCTAGATACAGATTAGATAAAACATAAACGTATGTATCTCAGATAAGATAAAGATAATCCGATTTGATCATATCTAGATAAAAGATGATTTAGTTGAGATTTTTATCTAGATAATTTTAAGATATTAAAGAAGTTAGGA